>NW_003314290.1:528698-630576 GCF_000143415.4 Selaginella moellendorffii | reverse complement strand
AGTGGGGCTCCCAAACCGACTTGAGGTTGGGACTGGGACCGAGGGGCCTTGGGCGGGAGTGAGTATGGACTTGGTTGGTGCCAAAGGGGCCATCCAAGGAAGTGCTCAAGAGCAGCTCCCACTCCCGAAAGGGAAACCGATTGCGGTGCTCCCGGCTCATGTGGAGTGGTGCCCCACTTGAGTACCATGCGGCTCATTGGTCCTCGCCCTTCCTAGGGGCTTGGGCCTTCCTTCGAGATGGAAGTGGGGGGGTAGAGGTACCCATACCGGGCCGCTAGGCCACGGTGTTTCGCCCCGGCGTCCCGAAGCAAGTGTTGCACTCAAGACTTGGGATTTAGAGGGTCCCATGATCAAGTCTTGTGGTACCAAGGGATGTTAGGAACCTAGAAGCTTGGTGTGCTTGGCTGCTTGTGCTTGCGGGGAGTGTAGCCGAACCTTAAGTCCAGTCTAACCCGGGGAGGGGGATTGGGAGAGATTGGGAATCCGTGGATGGATGGCTAATGCTCCGTTGCTCGTGCAATGAGTAGTTGAAACCAAGTAGGACCAAGTAGGAGTTGGTACCATAGGCGAGAACCTTGGCGAGGGAACTTAGCAAAAGCCAAGGCAGTGTCGGACGGATAGACGAGGTAAGCTAACAAATTGGAAAGGAAAAATTTATGGTTTACAAAGAACTCTATACACTCTAGCACCTTGTTATTGGGGATGACAATAATATAGTAATCCTTCACAACACTATGATCAGTTTATATGGTTTTATCCAACAGAAATTCTACAACATGGTTTGTTGTAACACAAATTATCCAAAAACCAGAATATATACCATGTACTTGGCCAATTGAAAAAGGGGTGAACTTGATGAATTTGGAGCTTCAGAATTTGGTTGAAGCATGCTTTAAATTTGAAGAGAACACTTTATAGCCACCTATTCTTAAGAAGTTATGAAAACAAGAAATAATAAATGTGTGAAGATTACAAATATTTGGTCAAAGGAAGCAAATGCAATATACTCAAAAACATTATAGTTGAAGGTAGAAGTTAAAAGTATCAATATCAAGTAGCAGTATCGTCATCATGAATATAAAATTCTCAGTTATGGAACTGATATTGTAAATAGGAAGGTTTACAACATCAAAATCAACCAATTCCCAAGTTGCACTTGCATATACTTCTTTCAATGTTAGACTTTTATCAAGTCTTTCATCCCTTGCAAGCATTATATTTTGTATATTGTATACTTCTTAGGATAGATCCAAATGTTTAACTTTGGATTTGTCTAAATATGAAATATTCATGATATTGAAAGAGAATTAGATATTGGTATTATATTCGAATTTAATATAAAATAAATAATTTTTTATTTATAAATTACATCTAAAATAACATATAGCATTTTTATAATAGGGATTTTATGTAATAATAATAGATTTAATATAAATATACATTATAAATTAGAGGATGCTTACATAAATAATTAGTATAAATACTAAATATTAAATATTAAAATAATAATTTCTTCTGTAAACAAGTTGATAAGGCAAAACGTCTATTAAATATCAACTATTGCTACTAAGATTAGATACTGGTAGTTTAGACAAATCTAAATATTAATAAAATTATTAATTTGATTTAAAATACCTATTTAATAAAAATATTACTACTAAAACCTTAATAGAATATTCTTTAGTGTGCCAGAATATTCACAAAATATTTTTGTCAATGGCAATGGCTCCCTTGGCATTGGCAGATCCCCCTGGGGAGATGGACAATGGAACATAGATTAGTCCTCACGTCCTGCACCCCAAAGGCTCCATCCCATCCCTCCTAGACATAAATCTATAGCCGGCACTGAATAATTCATGTTGCTGCTCCACAGAGATGACCTTGCTGCCAGGACACATGGCACACAACACCCCTAGCTTCCATATCTCAAGGTAGGGGTTGAGCTTGCCAACGGTCCAGCGCTTACCACAGTGCACATCTCGCAGTTGTTCCATGCCTGCCAGTCGAGATCGTTGTCGTGCTCCACACGTGCAAACACCGCTTCAAAAGATTACAGCATCCTCCTTAACTCAAGGCTCATCCGCTACCAGCCATGATCTTCAAAGCTCGAATTCATAACTTTGATTGTGAGACTCCAGAAAGAACATGAACCCAAGCTTCGTGAGAAAAGGTATTGCCAAAGATTATGCCAAATGGTCGACAGGCCAAACCACTTTTGAGCTCACGAGCTCAATGCATACCAGGAGATGCAAGGTCAAAACAGTCAATGTAAAGTCAATAAAAGTCGATAATGTCCTCAAAGCTTATTAGAAAAATACAAAAAAAACTCACTTCTGACCCTGTCGAGTTCAAAACAACTTGTTGCGACGGTACCTGAGAACCTAATCCTCGTATCTGAGCAAGCAATCTTTGCAAGGGCCTTGATGAGTTCCGCTGGATGATCTTCACCATCTCCGCCTTGTATCCATGCCTGGAAAAAGAAAAATCTTGAGACAATAGCAACAGGGATGGTCCAAAATTGAGCTCCACATTCTGTCATTTCCAGAATGTTCTCCTGTGCAGTTGTTCTGAGCATGATCGATCAAGCTGCCAAACCTTTGGCTCGTCCAGTCCCAGTATCGCTGCTTAGTTTGGTTTGACAATTTAGTTTGGAAACTAAAAAGAACTAGAGGTCAGGCAGAACAACACAATCGTCAAACCTCCAGTACCATGTTGCTGTGCTTCTTGGGATCGTGCAAAGGTTGAGCACTCACTTGTTGTTCCTGAAAGGTATTGTCCACAGTGCCAGACGCTGCCCGAGCTCCTCTCCTACAAGGACGCCTACTTCCATAGCCCCGACTCCAAGGTCCAGATCTTGCTGGCTCTCAAGTGCTACTTGAAGACGTGGATGAGGCAGATGGTGGCGGTGTTGTTCGAGCAAGACAAAGGTGATGGTATCGCTGCGAGAGCCATCTCGTTTGGGGACGGCGTTCAGGAGTGTGGCAACCATGTTGTACTTGATCTCTACTGCATCAAGACATAGTTCCAGGATAGCGCTGGCTATAGAGCTTCTTTAGAAAGCTCGTGAGGTTTGATATAAACCATTGAGGAATATATATCCAAAATATGCTTAGATGCTCTAGTTTTGTATAGCAAATAAAAAACTAGTTCACTAGGAGGGACAAAGTAGAGAGAAAATATTTGAGATATTCGTTAGTGTTGAAATTATATGATTTCATCATGACAGTAACATCTTAGAAGAAATATATAGTGTACAGAATTATAAATTTGATCTTTTGGAGGTACTACTCCCATTTTCCTTCACATAAGAACTAATTGGTTTCTCTTTGCTCTAGATATTTCCTTGAACACAACTCAAAGCAATGTGCCATCCAAATCTGTGATAGCATGGTTTTTCATTTTTGTCTTGGCAACTTTTTCTAATCACTAGAGCTAATATTACTGTGCCAAAACTATTTCTCATTAATGATCAGAATTAGAAGAAAAGAAAAGAAAAATTTCTGTCAGCAAACACCAATCCATTGAACATTTGCTCCTAAATATTGAAACAAACTCTTGAAGTTATTTAAAGACACTAAACATTCTAAACAAAATTAATCTGGACCGTCAGATAGAAAAATATACTGCTGATAAATATACAAGCATAGAAATATCTGTTTAAAATATTGCAGATTTTTCAATGCCAATTGTATCCTTGACAAATTTACTCACTCCTAGTTGAATTTGTCAGTATTTAGGATTTGGGAATATTGAGGGACCAGCTCCCTTTCCACCTCATTGCACGGATGCATAGGCCTCAATCAGCTTTTTATGAAGTCCCAGGCTTTGCTGGGAGCTGTGCATGGAGCCAATGTCAAAAAATTAATGTGAGCACATTCTTGGGAGATTTCTATTGCTTGGTATGATGGCTGTATGCCATGTATTGTAAGAGTGTATATGGAGCGCATCCACGATGAAAACATAGATACTGCATTTACAGATTCCACTATACGAATCTGGATTTATGTCACTACACACCACTTGTCTGGGATCCATGCCGTCAGATCTTATTCGAGGAACACCACCATGACCTTGTGATCACACGCCATTTTCCGATTCCATGTTGTCATCTATGGTGATTGGAAAACCAATTTCGTCGTCTGTTGGGAGAGCAATGTTGGCGTTGTATCGGCAAGTCTTATTACACCTGATGAAGCCGACTTTGCAACAGTAAGTCCCTTGCTCGCAACAATAGTTACAACCACCCAATTGATTACGGAGGCAACAGTAGTACTTCTTGTTGGGATTGCACTCCTCCACACAGGTTGCACCGCCAAGTGGGGTAGGTATACTGAGGCAGCAATCCTTCTTACCAACTGCGCATAAAGATTTCATTCAGAACAATGGCCAACATGAAATTATACTTACGTTTGAAAGGCGTGCATACTTTTGCTGCGTTAGAGAGCCCCACAATTACAAGTGCCATTGCAAGCAGCAAGAGAAGGCGGAATGAGGCAGCCATGAGTTGATAACAAAGAGAATGAAGAACAAAGAACGAAGTGCAAAGGTTCTTGCTCCCATTTAAATTCTCACTCGGGAGCCTCTGCAGCCGTTGGATATCTGGTGCAGCAGCCGTCAGATCCTGGACCATTGTCAAAGAAAAAGATAGATATTCTGTATAAAATAGTTTTGAATCAGACTGGCGAACCTCCATCTTTATCAACCAGTAAATGATTTTTTAACATTTTGTATGTTGGGTGCCACGCATGCCCTCCCTGCCATCATGTAAAAATTTATACGAAAGAGTGGTCCCAGATTGAGCATCTCTTGTCAATCAAACTCAATAGAACACTTAACCATTGATCTCAATTTGACACTAACCACAGGAATATTCCAAGAATATTCCATGATTGGTGGGATTTATAGATGCAACATCTTGAAGGGTTGGGAGGTTGGCGTAAAGTTCATTCTTTGTTTGTTTCATTGGTATTGAAGTAGCATGTTTTTTTAAGGATGGCAGAAGAGCAGAATATAAATCCTAATGAGGAATATACTGTTAGTGAGGAAGAATCTCTTAATGATATTATTGCGTGGCAAGGTTATTAGATTTTTGAGGTTTAAAGCAACATTAAGGAAGTTAAGGATTCTATCAATCTCATTAAGGATTTCCTACTTCACATAAACTTTTAAGAGTTGAATCAATTTTGTATTCATAATTAGTATTTGTACATTAAGCATGTCAAGGGATTATGGTATTGTGGAATGAAAGTCATCATTGGATGTTTGTGATAGCAAGGAAGTTGATTCTTGGTTAAAATTGTAAGAAAGTTGTTGCTATAAGGATAAAGTAAAAATTGATTTTTTTGTGATAAAGTTTATGGGCCATGCTTCTTTGTAGTGGAAGAACTACATCAAAGCTAATTTGAAGCTGACTCCTTAGAGTGAGTTGATAAAGGTTTTTCACACTTTGTTTGTCAAAAAGTTTGAAAAGGTTAAAACCAATTACTATAGATTATATAAGGGATTTTGTTTTTAAATGCATATTACTTGCAAGTTTTGTGATATTTGTGATATTTGCTTTAGTCTCACAAGCATCTATAATGAGCTGTTAAAGGTGCAATATTTCATCAAAAGTTTGAGCTCAATGGATGTGCAATAGAAGGTTAAGAGGGATTTTCTAGCAATGTTAATTGATATTATTATTAAGGCTCAAATCTTATTGCTAAAACCATCAATCAACTTGGTCAACTCTAATCAACAGGATGGTTTATAGGGTAGTCAACATGATGACTAGCTAGCCAATTCATCATATTCGGGGAAGAAACAACTATTGCTATATCATAGCTCGAAGAATGGAAATGGCAATGAGGCTAAAAAACTTCATTTGGATCAACGACGAAAGGATAAAATGGAAGGCAATTGTTTTTGTTGTCAAAAGGTTGGACATCAAGGCAAGGATTGTCCTCTTATGAAGGAATCCAAGAATGCTAAGGTGAATGTGGTGAAATCCATCATGGATACAACTTAAGCATCTGTTGAAATGGCTCTTCCATACCTTGTGGTGAAAGTTCAAGAACTTAAATCTTGAGTTCATATTAACTTTATAAAGTTTAATGGTTCTATGTGTAATCAACTTGTGAAAACTAAAGGGGACATTCAAGGTAGTGCAATTAGTATTCTTTCAAAGGGGACATTCAAAGTAGTGCAATTAGTATTCTTTTCAATCTAAGTGTTATACATAACTTTTTGAGCTCTAAGGTGGTGAAAAAAACTTGGTTTGCCTATGGAAAAGAGCTCAATAATCTATGAGGTGGTTATAGCATATGGATGTAACATTCATATTTACAATGAATGAGCTCCAAATGTTCTTTTGACTATTCAAGGGATTTTTGACTATCCTTTATTCCAGTTTATGTATTTTGGTCACACAGATGTTATTCTTAGGAAGGAATAGTTTTATGACATGAAGTTAGGGATCAATTAGGAGCATAATGTTCTATATATTGAAGTTGGTGGCATTGTGAAAGAGATTTTCGAGACAGACAATAGTGATACTCCATTGATTAATGCTTTAAAATTGGTGACATGCACACATAAAATAACTAACTCTTTTGTATTGTACCCGTTTCTTTCTAATATAATCATGTCTGATTTGGAGTATATTCATGGGCATAAGGCTTATATAAATTGCATTCAAAAGGAGTTCCATAACATTTTTCAAAATGAATTGCCTAATGGTTTGCCTTTCGAACATGGAATTGGTTCTTGGAACTATTCCTTATCAGTGCCAACAAATTCATACTAATCCCACTAAAGATGAGGAGATTAATAGGCAATTTATTAAGTACCTTTAGAAAGGGTGGTTATAGATAAGTAAGTCTCTTTGGGCTGCTCCAATAATGATGATCAAGAAGAAAGATGGTATATGGCATCTTTGTGTGAATTATAGGGGTTGAATATATTCCCAATTCCTCGTATTGATGATTTCCTTGATCATCTTCATGGTGTTTGATATTTTTTAAAGATTGATTTAAGGAAAATGTATCATCAAATTTATATCAAGCTAGAAGATGTTCTAAAGATTGCATTCCATATGAAGATGGGTCATTACAAGTTTTTGGTGATGCCATTTGGTTTGACAAATGCTCCTGTAATGTTTTAAAGGTTGATGAATCAAATTTTACAGTCTTACAAGGAAAGTTTACAATTGATTATTTTGATGATATCTTGTGTTCAACTCTTTATGGAGGAACATGAGATGCATATATGAAGTGTTTTGCAACTTTTGAGGGACAATAAGCTTTACTCAAAGTTATCTAAGGGTGACCTTTTTTTAGAGGAGATTGGATATCTTGGGCATTTAATTTCAATGCATGGAATGAGAGTTGATCCCACAAAAGATCCAAGTCATAGTTAATTGGCCTCATGTAAACCTTTATAGTAGTGATATAGGCATTGTTCGTAGTGTTGCTCGATTGATGATCAAATCATTATGATATTTATATTATATTTACGTAGTTGTGAGCAATGTGTTTACAACATTATTTAGTCAAATAATAATCAACCCCAAAGTGGTTGATAGTGATGCTAGTCTATTTGCAACAAGTAGCATTGAAATAACTTTGATTAAGTTCTCGATGGTGATCTATTATGCTAAGTTTAAGTTAGTACTTTAATTCCTTAAGAATTGCCCATTGAGTTTTGAGAAGGTTATAGCATTTATTTGTTGTAGTTTGTCGGTGGATTAATTAGCACTTAGAGTAGATTATTGCATAGGAAAAGTGTGTAATTAAGACATTAGTATTGTTAACACTTGTGTTAGTGGAAGTGACATTGTTATATCAAATGATGAGTTGTCTTTAGAAGTTGATTTTTCATGTTAGTTTTTTTCTTGTTGGTGTTTTAGCTTCATATTACATCTTGAAGATGAATGAAAAAGAGTGTTAGTGCAATATGGATATCCAAAGATATAATCTTTATAATTGAGTCTTAAATATTTATTTGCATTTTGCAAATGTCAGTCGAAACTATGGGCATGATGTTCAATGTTTAAGCATACTATTAGATTATGAGAATTTGTGTTGAGGTGAATCTTTTTGAAGTTGTAGGTAAGAAGTTGATTAAGTCTTGAAAGTTTGTATTTCTAGAATGAGAGTTATTTTTTTTCTAAGATGGAAAATTTTTCTACAAATTTTCTTAGACTTTTCCAAAGGCTGATCTATTAATTATTTTGTTTGAAAACCATTTCATTTTTATGAGTCATTGCAAGCTAGTTGAAATGGGTTAGAGTTGACTTCTATTGACTTAATCCTTAGTAGTTAATTTGTATGCTGTGGTTTGAAAGAGATATTGACTTTTGGGGATAAGCTCTATTTCGTTAAAGTGGGAATTGTCATTATCCCACTTGTAAAATAAGGTTTCCAAACCTTTATATAGTATATAAATATAACAAAATTCAACTGCATTGAGGCACATGCCATTTTATTTTAAACAAGGAAATGTCTACTCAATCACTTCTCCTCCCCCTGCCACTGCTTCACCTCTCTCTTCTCCTTGTCATCGTCGTCCAATTTCTTTCCATCCTTTTAATATTGGCTTAGTTGCTCTGAGTCTAGGTGGAGCCCAAGTCCCCATTCAATCTTTACTTTCCCCTTATTAATAAAACAACTTCGTAGACTTCCAATAACATGTTGTAACACTTCTAGTATAATGCAAATCCTCTCAAAGAATTGTCTTTTAATATTAATACAATGGCATGGAACCCCATGCCATAATAAGTTACATTTTTAAATAAATACATGCCATCTCAGACTGTTATTTTTTGCCTCCAACGCCTATACAATAATCTTGGAATTTCATCACTCTCCACACTATTAGGATTTAAACCCAATAGTAATGCCATCTCTTCTCTAATACGTCCACGCTCATGTTCAGTGGTCGAAGAACCCATCCGGTTGAGCAGATTATAGAGATGCGGATAGTGCTTGGCTAGACAATATACATGCCATAAATGATGACTGGTGTTTGTCCGATCAAATGGCTTCTGATATACCGTTCCATCTGCCATTTGGTTGATTTTTGCAGCCACCTCCTGGACTGGCCGGTTCTCTATCACCATCGCTTCAAGCCGTTTTGCAAGGTCCCCCAGAACATACGGTTTCTTCTCCCTAGTTTCCATACTGCAAGAGATGGGGTGCACTGCATATGTGTGCGTGTTCATTGCAGTTTTAATCGGCGAGTCATCGATGATGAGGATTTCACTTGACCTAGCAGTCCGGTTCATCACTACAGCCTCTGGCTTGACGAAGATGGGCTTGCTACCCCTCACATGGACCATAGTCAAGCAACCCTCCTGCATTAGGAGAAAGTCAAATGGTAATATTACTCGTGTCTGATCGTGCATCATCTATAGCAACGTTAATGCATTGTGGCGCATCATGGATGTCCAAACTCCTAATTGCAAATTGAACCCGGCCCTCTGTTTTAAGTGTCGCATGGTCATTATTAGATCCCGCAGTTTCTTCCGTGTGATTAATGTGAATCTGTCTCTTTTGACCAACTTGCGACCGCAGGTTTTGGAGGGTGCAGTGACATTCGAGGACGAGCCACGCTCATGGGAGAAAAGGACACCGTTCAGATCAAAAAAGATACAGTACTTTCGCCGTGACTCTGAAATGAAATGCGTCAGCATAAAAAATGGTACAAGTCAATTTTACCATCTACAATATTAGCGAATGGTGCTCCCGATGGTCGTTCAGAGGGTTTTGGTCGAGGAAACGTGAAGGGCGGAAATACTCTCCTTTGCAATGTGGGGTCAATCGCATCCGATGGCGTGTGGGCACATGCCATTTCAGCTGTAGACTCTGGTACAATTGGCTCAACAGTGGCATGGGGTGGTTCCGATGGCGTGTGATCACACGCCATTTCAGCTGGTGGCTCCGTTGGCAAAGTGGACATGACCGAACAGGCAGCAGGGGTGGTGTAGGGAGGTTCCAATGGCGCGTAGTCAGACGATTGGGCACACGTTGAGTCCGTTGGAAATGAGGATACGACCGGCTCGGCGGCTGGGGCGGCCTCATGCGGGTCCAATGGCGCCTGGTCACCGTCAGTTGGATACGTGGACAAGATTGACTCAGTGGTATGGGCAGCATCAAGTGGAGCGTGGTCAGCTTGCTTGGCGTTGATATGGATAGTAGCCTCCACCAGCTCTGATAACTCTTGCAGGCAAGTAGAGTCCACTGGCGGATCCATATGCATGTCCAAATATCTCCCTTCGATTGAGATGGTATCCTCCCTACTGGCTACTAAAAACAAACTCATTAGCACATTGAATCGACTATACTGTATTTACCATCAACTGCTATTGGGCGCACTGCTGATTTTGAAGGATTGGACATACGTTTCGACCCTTGCTTGGCACTATCCTTCCTCGACACTAAAGGCTAGAGTTTGTATCTTAATTCAACTGAATAATCTCTACTTACCATTTCTTCTGCGACCTACATGGACAATATTAGAAATGGTAAAAGGTTAGGAATGGATGTACTATTATTTACCTGATGGTTTGTCTTGTATGACCTTCCTCCGCTGCTCTTTGGCCACCTCAGGCTGGCTATCGTCGTCATCATCGTCATCGTCGTTATTGTGATCGTCACCATTGTGAGGACCATCCAAGTCCTCTTCGTCCTCCTCTTCTTCGTCCTCCTCTTCTTTGTCCTCCTCTTCGTCCTTCTGCTCTTCTTGCTCATTATCTTTCTCTGGCTCCTCATCCCCCTCCTGCATTTCTTCCATAGGCTGCTCAGGCTGGATGGCCTGTTTTTCCAGGACCATCTTGGGAAAATCATCTGGCCGAGTCTCCATATCAAAATACAAGACATCCATAGCCTGTTTTAGTGCTTGACCTAGGACCGTATCCTCACCCGACTGTCTTAACATGGTTTCTGCACATTCTTGCACCCTTCAAAGACGACGAGCTGAGAAAAACGTGGCCCTGACTTGAAAAGCATCCCTCATCCATTGTACCTCTCCATTGAGATTGGGGAAGGGGAGTCCGCCATAGGAATCTGAGTCAGGAGGTGGTGACTGGCTCCTTTCACTCAGCCCTTGATCTGCAATGAATGGCATGAGCACACACGCCATAACCGCGAGGCATTACCTATCATCTTTTCGTTGCCCTTCTTCCTTTTCGAATCAAACGCCTCGGATCCCGACGACTGTCCAACGTGCTTTCGCTTTTTATGACCACTGTCAGTTTGAGCTTGGCTGGTGCTTGCCTGTTTTGCCTTTGAAGAAGTGTCTCCTGCAAGGAATGGCATGAGACCACACGCCATTGCAAATATAATTTGTACCTCCTTTTTTCCTATTGCTTGTCTGTTTGTCCTTCTTCGACGTGCCACCAGTGCGCTTTTCAGTCCTCGTGTCTGAATATTCACAACGATCTATAATCAAAATGGCGTGAGGCCTCACGTGACCTTACCTTGTGCAGGTTGTGAGCTCGGCCTAACATCAGTAGCTGTTAACGCCGTTTCAGCATCTGGGGGTGGCCACGCTCCTGCATACAGAGCTTGTGAGATAACATTTAAACTTAAAGTGCGTACTCACCAGGTTCGCAGAGAAGATACTGTTTTTCTTTGGCAACTGTAATTATATGCTCCATTGAAGTCACCTCTTCAATAGAGTTTGTCATCGCAACACACGGAACACCCTTGAGTAGTGCGGCTCGAAAGAATAGTCTGCCGCAGTTGTACTCGACAACGCATTTGCCCTTGGAGTCACCCGCTATTGCGTTGAAGACCCAGCTGAGCATTTCCCATGCTGCACCTGGAGCTTTCATTGGATTCGAAAGCTCCATAGCCGTCTTCAGTTCCTCAGGCACGGGTAAATTGACCTCCCTCAGATCAATTCGATCGGCCTTGTTGAACGAAGTTGGGAAGTCACTCCAGTCCCACTTTGCTGCAGGACCAACAACAAGGGCGAGTGTGAAGATGCGGACATTCGTCGGTATCTTCTTTTTAGCCATTATCCCATGGATCTCCCGCATGTCCTTGCCTTTCAACCGAGCCTTCACCTTGTTCAAGGCCTTCCAGAACTTGTGATAGGATTCGGAGTCGTAGATCATATAGTGGACTGAAGATTCCACCTTTGCAAGTCCCACCATTAAGTCAATGATGGAGCTGACTTCGTCTGCATGAGTGATCTCTTCGTTTGTGAAGTCCATCACACAAAAGATGCTCTTGACCTGCTCATCTCCACGGGAAACGATGCTCCTCCACCTTTGATCCTCATCCGAATTCACGTATACCCGGTAAGGTTCTCGATAGGCCTCTGCTGCGGGGTCGAGCTGTTTCTGAAGCCGGCGGTCGACATCCCTCTTAATGAAATTTGGATATTGATCCAACTTCTCAGCTTTACTTTTCGTGGCATCCCGCAGCAGATCGATGAACTTGGGGGCCCCCTTCACGTACTCGTCGATGTCTTCATTTGACAAGTCCAGCTCTTCCATCATCTCTTGCGTGGTGTCGATGCTCACCCTCTCCACGGCCACTTGCTCGAAGATCCAATCCTTCAATAGCGCACGAGCTCTCAGAGTCGTGCACAAGTCCTCGTATGTCACAATATGGCCGGGAGTCATTTTGGTCTTGTTGAAGACTACCTCACCACGTAGAAGAGCATTAGCCACTGTCAGAAGGTCGTCGTCGTTTAGAGACCGCGAGAGACGCAAGGCGTTGAGCTTCAAATCATTGGGCTTCCGGCCGTCCTCCACACCCATTGAGTTTAGCAACTCCCCATCATGGTACCTCCTCAGCACATCTACCCATTTGTCAAAAACAACTTTTGTCGCGAGTAGAATGTTATGGATGCTGAGTGTGTCATTGACCCCCAGTGTTTTCGAGAGAAGACTCGAGAATTCCTGCAATGGAAATGGCGTGAGGCCACATGCTATGCCACATGCAACGAGGCTTACCTGCCAGGCGCTAGTTGCTAGTGCACGTCCTTGTCCTGGTTTTTGTGGCTTCTTCAGTTGAACCCAGAGCTTCCGTGTTCGTGCCAATGTCTCGTGCAGACCCGATTTGTAGCACGTTTCTTGCTTGACATTCTGCGCGTGGGAGATGGATATGATAGATCGGAGGGGCGAGTTGCCTTTTATCAGGCGGACAACTCTTGTCTTGAAGACTTTCTTCACCTCCTCGCCCACCATAATATCCAGAACTATCTCTTGCATCGCCAAGCTAGAATGCTGCCCGGAGACGGCATAGAACCGGATGTTCTGATCGTCTAACACCTTCCTATTGATCAAGTTTGGAAACCTCGTCTCGCCCTTCATTGTTTGGTAGTAGGGGATCACGTCTGCGATGTCGGGTGTTACTGGACTTGCCAGCATCTTCTGCTTCAGTTTCTCCACCCACTCATCAGATACTAGCCTGTGGTTGTATTTGCTTTGGATGTCGATACGGCTCACGTCGATTGTATATACTTTGTTGGAATAGTAACAAGTACTATTATCTGCGACGATTTTTGTTGCCTCTTCTTGCTCTTTCTGCTCTTTGCGGCTCTTCTTTTTGGTGGGTGTAGTGTTCGAACCCGAGGCAATGGCATCACCGAGTAGCTTCTTTTTTGGAGCAGCAGAGTCGGACGTCGGCTTGAGCTTGACCACCCTTTTCAGCTTCGGGGTAGTTTCCAGATCGACCCCCTTCCCCTTCGCTTCGCGAACTGGAGGCACTCTCAACGGCTCAATGTTGGAATATAGTTTTTGAACATCGCCGTAGGTGAGGTCCGTGGATTCCATGTGATCTTCATAGACCCGCAGCGTCTTTGAAATTGTGGGCCTCCTGGACAACCTCTCCCTAGCTCCCTCTAGGAATTCCTCATAGCCGCTGCCCCCCTCCGGGAAGCCGCTAGGATGTGCAAGGTGGATCTTGAAGGCGGATGCTGTCTCTACCACAAGTGCCAGTCCATATTCTTGCATGGAACTGCATGGAGTGTCTGTCACTTGGATGAGGATCCCCATGCATTCTTTTCTCCCACCATCTGTGTTGTACAGCATCAGATCCTCGCCTTCCATCCCGAAAGTCCAACTGGTGAGCTCCTCCCCCTTCTCTGCATCGACATTGACAGTGGCTGGAAGAAGAACGCAATTCCTCACCTGTTCAGAAATGCACAACAATTAGAGCTGACAGATGAAAAGCTAGCAGCTGGAAATAACGTGAGGCCACACGCCATTCACCACTGCATCAGATGTCTTGAGGCTGCATCCTAAGATGGCGTGAGGCTACACGCCATCTGTAACCGGACTGCACTCGAGAGCCCAATCGGTGCATGCCAATGTTGCTACTGAATGGCATGTGGCCTCATGCCATTTTCTACTTGGCCTAAAAGACTTACCATTTGAAGCCGAATGGAGGCCGTGACAATCGAGGCTGGACTCGCTGGCGAATGTGCACTGTGTGTGCAGCAGATCGTAGCAGCAAGGCTACTCTGCCACTTACAGTTGGAGAGTGGCGCTGAAATCTCCCGGGACGCCAAGTGGGCTGCGTGTGGGTGGCGGAGTGGGCGGCGGAGTTGGCGGCGAAGTTACAAACTGGGTGTGTCTTGAAGTGGACGCCGATGCACACGAGCGCGATGCAAGCGCGAGTGTGATGCAAGCGCGAGTGGACGCCGATGCACACGAGAAACCTGTAGAGAAGTGAGCGTGATCGCGAGTGGGAGCGCGATGCGAGCGGGAGCGCGATGCGAGCGGGAGCGCGAGTGTGATGCGAGCGCGAGCGCGAGTACGAAGCAAAATGCAAAACCTAACCTCACACGCGCGAAATGTCACAACGGTTGGTAATCCCGCCACGTCATCATTCCTCGGACTTGGGCGCCACCATTAATTTCTGGATTGCCGTGCGCATGCAAGCACGTAAAATCCAAAAGAAATCCGCAACGTCATCATTCCTCAGACTGCATGCACGCGAAATCCAAAAGAAAGATCATGATTGGGATATCATTTAATACCCTCGCTATATTTATACCATGCATGATTGGATATTCCAAAACATCTTGTATTTCCAAAAATGGCAGATGTTCAGCTAAATAAAGAAATTCTATCTGTTTCTATTTTTCTTTCAAATCAATATTATAGCATGTGGGCTCATGCAATTTTGAACCAAAGAAACCCAAAAAACGTTGGACCCAAAATATTTTGAAAAAACCCAAAAAACCCTAAACATTTTAAACCCAAAAATCCAGGCGTCTATTCCTTGAATGGCGTGTGGGCGCATGCCATTTTCAGGGCCAAATGCTGAATGGAGAAAAATTCCCTTTCAGTGCAAATGCTGCAAGAGGCAGATGCCGAGCACAAAGGACTGTAACTACCTCACATGACATAGATAAACTTTTCTCTATTTGGGAAAGATAAACTTTATAGCGTGTGGGCTCATGCAATTTTGAACCCAAAAAATGCACCAAAAAATTCTCGGCGTCATCTGGCGTTATCTCTTGAATGGCATGGGGCCGCATGCCATTTTCAGGGGCACATAGGAGTATATTCCTAGGATATTCTGACACGCGCGAGATTTTTTTGAGTTTTCTGGAGATCCAACCGTTAGATCGCAACTAGATTTTACAGAATAGTATACAATGTCTTTCTTGATGACCCTGCAAAGAAGCATCTCGATCGGACACCACATGAGACCACACGAGCCTTACAATGTTTCAGGGGCATTTGCCATAGATCCAACCGTTATTTTACTCCAAGATTTTACAGTTTGGTGTGCATTGACCTTTCCATCGACACTGCAAAGGGACATCACAATCAGATGCGAGATCACAAGAAACTAACTTCACTAACTCTGGTTTCACCAAGATCTACGTAAGGAGTTATGAAATAAAAGGACCCTCTCTATTGAAATGTGTTTATGGTCCTAGGGGCATTGTGACATATCAAAGGATTTTGCATTAAGTTCTGTATTTGCATGTTTATCAAGTTACTGAATTGCTAAACCCTAAACCCTAAACCCTAAACATGTGGCAAATGTTGCGTGAAGAAAGATGCCCTTTCTGGGCAAATGCTGTAAGAGGCAGATGCCGAGCAGATGTATCTCAGGCTAGCGAAGGGGACAAACAAAAGCTAGCTATAAACATGACGGGATGCAAATAGATTACTAGGCTGGTCCTGCGAAAATCAAAAACCATAATTGAAAACATTGAAAATGCAAAAAGAAAGGTTTATAATATTTTTGAATTTTAAGCAACCAAAGGAATGTAAGTAGGGCATGTGTTTGTAAGTTTAAAAATGCCTCAACCACTTAAATTCCCAAGTAAATAAAGCTGTTTCTATTTTTGGTACAGGTAAACTTTATAGCGTGTGGGCTCATGCAATTTTGAACCCAAAAATGCACCAAAAAATGCTCGACTAGCATTATTCTTTGAATGGCGTGTGGCCTTATATTGCCATAAATGGACGTACACACAGAGCATAATTATTCCTTTACACGGCGAATAATCTTGGCGCGGATCGCTGACATGGCATGGCAAAGTTCGAATCACTGACATGGCACAGCTGGATCGAGGCAAGGACATGATGTGACAAAGTTCAACCTCCGACAGCAAAGTCTAGAAGCTACTCAGTTTGAAATTTGTCAGAGGAGTCATAAGATCTGGTTTGTCAGAGGATTTGATGTGACATTCAAGCGTGTGTTATTTTTGAATTCTCGAACTCATTCCTAGGTCTATCATTTTTGTGCGCCGTGTTCTTGGTTCCGCTGAGCGCAGTGAGCGCTGCTTGTGTAAGCGGCGTTGTGGGCTGTGGTTTATGCGTCTACGAGCGGTTGCGGCATTGCGAGCGCCATTGCGAGCGGCAGTTTATGCGAGTGGCAGTTTGTGCGAGCGGCGCTACGAGCAGTTGCGGTGTTGCGAGCGGCACTATCTTTGGTGTGGCTACCGCTTCCTCTTGATATTCGGCACTTGTGCTTCCTGGTATGTTCGCCATGGACGCGATATTGACCACTTCCAAAGATAGCGTGAGGCCTCATGCCATTAGTGGTACTACTAATGGTATGAGGGCTCATGCCAATTTTGTGAATGCAAAATTTCACGTGGGTGTCAATAGCATGTTTGAATAATGGCATGTGGCCTCATGCTATTGAGGTTGTTTGGTATGTTATGATTTAGGCCATTCTCCAATCATTTTTTGTATGGTCTTAACTTCTTTTCTGCACTTTCAGAATGGCCTTCAGGGTTGGGGAAAAGGTTTACATTTTGAATGGTGGGAAGAGAGTTGCAAAAGGGACCCTTGTGTCTATGGATCGGAACTTTGTTATACACTGTCAAAGGCTTGGGGAAGGCAATGCTGCTGTATCAGTAGAGACTGTCTTCGATGGGAATGTGGTCGCTATTGAACGAGGAGAGATGGTCGTCGGGGTAAATGTTGTTGTTGCCTTGAAAAATCTTCAGAAGAAAGCAGATGTTGGGGACAGCGCAAGTGCGACGCATGTTCCCTCCGTGGATCTTAAGAACCGTGCTACATGGATTCAGGCGAACGTGTTTCTAAACAACCCCGAGGGGGAGGTGGTAGCTGAGGGCTTAGCCACAGTTGTCGATCCAAGAGATTCGGTTGCTAATCAAGAATTGGGCTGGGATGATATTGGAGTTGTGATTTTAGAGGTTGTTGACACAGAAGAAAACAGTCTAACTATTGGAAGCATTGTGCGGTGGAAATTGAGGCACTTAGTGTTTGAGAATGTGAAGGATTCACAATCAAACACCACTACAACTGATGACAGAACATCTCTTCATGGGAAAAGAAAGTACACCTTCCTAAAGCGCAGCCAAAGGGATCTGAGCAACGAACCGAAAAGGCAGAAAATGGCGATGGAGGTTCGAATGGTCTCGACAGTTGCTTGTTGCAAGAGGAGCTGCTGTCAACATGCTGATTGGGATGCTATTGAAGAGGAGAGAGCAAGATACAAAACATTGTCCTGGAAGGCAGCTCGCAATTTTGTGTATGAGGCATTACGGTCATCTGTTGATGCTTCAGAACATCAGGTGGGGGGCATGGTCTTCCAGAGGGGTTTGGTCTGCATGAAGGCATGGAGAATCATTTATGGAGTCCCTCGAACCACATTCTACAGAATCAAAACTGAGTTCGAGGAACAAAGGGTTCAACAGGCAGTCCATGGGAACGACGGTACGCACAAAACCAGGGGTCATGTTGTATATAGAGAGGCAATCTTCAAGAGGTTTGTTGAGACATGTAGCGAGCAGCAACCAGATAAAACCCGCCTCTTGGAAGATGGAACACGAGACACCCAACGAGTTCTCCCTTCCATGTATACCAAGGGGGCCATATTGGAAGATGTGAATCGGGAACTCCAGAGTAATGGCTACAGGAAGCTAAGCCAATCTAGATTTAGTAGATTGTGGAGCAACAGGTTCAGGGATGTGAGTATAGGAAAGTACTTCAGCTTTTCAAAGTGTGACGAGTGCACTGCTATGAAAATGGCTTTGTCAAAGAATTCTTGCAGCGCTCAAGAGCGAGAGACGTTGGTTAGAAGGCGGCTCGACCACAACATCGAGCAGAGAAGCTGCAGGACTGCATATTATCATAACAGGATTCTCTCCATGGAGAGACCTGACTCTTACCTCTGCATCATCCACGACAAAATGGACCAGAAAAAGACGTGCTTACCTCGACTCAATCCTGCCCCCAAGGCAATCTCTTCATCCATGCAGCTACCTGTGTCTCTGTTTGGCATAATCGCTCATGGGCATGGTGCCCAGAACTATGGGAACTTCTTTGTACCTCTATGGGGTGGCGGGGGTGCAAACATGATGATTGCGTCCCTAGCAAAACACTTAAGGTCTCTGCAAAGTGCGCAGACTGAGCTAAACGGCCAACCCTTGCATAAGGCCCTTGTCGATCGAACCCCATACAGGGTTCAGCTGGAGGAGGAGCAAAGGCTTGCAGTATCGCATGGGGCCCCATGCCATCCCAGTGAATATGTTGGCCGTCAGATTGTAGGGTTATCACGTGAGGCCTCATGCCATTCCGACGAGGCTGGTCGCCCGGTGAATGCACAGCCTCATCCAAACGAAGCAGAATCTCAAGGAAGTTCTTGCGGCCGATGTGGCCTTCCACCCCATCTTCTGCTCCAAACAGACAATGCTGGCAGTGAGAACAAAAACATGTACGTCTTCGCGTACTTGGCGATGCTTGTTGCCAAAGGCATATTTGAAACGGTTACACTTGGCTTTCTCATGGTTGGGCACACTCATGAAGACGTCGATGCCATGTTCAGTCACCTGGCAGAGTCCCTCCGGCGATCCAATGTCCTCACCCTCCCACAACTCTACGATGAATTCCAAAATTGCATCAAAGGCACTGTTGAAGCTGCACTTCTCACAGAGGTTCCAGACTTGAAGGGGTTTGTAAAAGGCTACATCAGGGACGGATCCGAAACGCTGATTGGCCACTCCAAGCCTCTTCAGTTTCATTTCAGCATGTGTGACGGTGCTCCAGTGATGAGGTACAAGATGAGAGAATGGGACACAGTGTGGCTGCCAGTGGACGGCATTGAACTCTTCAAGAGAGATCCCATAACTGGGGAACCTATGATTCCTCAGGGTTCCCCACGGCCGATGCACCCGGATGGACTCAAAGACCAGGAAAGTATAGTGGCCGGGATTAGACAGCATATTGCCTTCTGGAAGAGGGGGTTGGTGTTTGGTGGAGAATCCTATTTTCAGAGGTGCAAGCCTTTGCTCGAATACTGGGAGAAGATTATAAAATGGGCCGGTTGTATATGAAGAATTGGAAGAGTCTTTTTGGCCAGAACCCAGAGCACCAGATAGTAGCGGAACAATGTCGTCTGGAAATGCAGTGACAGATAACAATGTTGAGGATCACTATTGTGGGCCGAGGAACAAGAAGCCGGATTCAGCATTCAATCCAGTACAGGTCTGCAAAGGAATGGTCGTGCTTGTCAGACCCAGTAATAAAAAACAAATGATATGGGTGGGGCGCTGCATCACTGATGCAGAGGAGGACGCGGAAACTAACTCCTTCAATGTAACTGTGGAGTGGTTCAAGCCAAGTTCCGGATATACGAAGGATTGCCTAGAAAAGAGATGGGTGCTGAATCCAAGGGATCCCAGCATGAGCATATCGGTGGATAATATTGTGCATGGTTGGATGCGGAAGCAGAGTGCCACCATCACCTTGCCAGACCATGCAAGAGATGCAGCAAGAGCATTCATAACCCGGGTTCAAGGTGAGATTCATTAATATTCCTTTACTAAGTTTCTAATGTATTTTATTTCAAGGTGAACAATCCGAATCTGAATCAGAGGAGGCCTGATATAGTGTGTGAGGTAAAACAAAGATGATGTGACATATGCATTTACCAATCACACGTGCATAAATCTAATAATATGGCGTGTGGCCCATATTAATGGCACATAAACCCATATTGTGGGCTTACGTACTTTATGTACCATCATTCCCTTGCAGCATGTGTGTTGGTTTCCTTTTATAACACAACGAACTCCATATTTTAGGGTGAAGAGCGTTCTCATGGCAAGCATAAAATCTGTAAGTGAGGCAGAAAAGGAAACGGAGAAGGAGATAGGTGAAGATGTAGAATATATAAGTCTTCCAAACTCCCCGTACTATACTCCAGGTGATCATTTTTCTGAACAAACGGCAACATTAACAACTATCGAGAACGCCCCAGTAACGTCAGAGACAACAATCCAAAGCAAAACAACTGACCCGGAGAAGGATGATAGTACCGCTAAGAGTACCAAAAAGGAGGTGTCCACTAGCGCTTAGGCTTATAATAGCGTGTGCCCTCATGCCATTTACTTGATCACCAAATACCTTTTTCCCTTTGCACTAGTATATCTTAATACCGGTCTGAGAAATAGAATGGCATGTGCCCTCAGGCCTTTTACTAAATCACCTTTGAAAGAAATGCAAGCCTCTATGTTGTAAAAAAAAGGTACTAAAGAAATTCCTTAATAATATGAATGTTATTTAGTTTCATGAAAATACACTAAGGGTGGTCAAATGAGTTAAATGACTTCTCCAGACTAGCAATGCCTCTTGCTACACCTTCACAATTAGATTCGTTAGAAAAAGATAACATTGAATAATATCTAAATGTTCTCACCATTAAGTGATATGTCTGGCTAATAGGAATGACGTTCATCTTGGAAAGCTCACCACACGCTCAATGAACAAACAAATAGTGTGTGCGCGCATGCCATCGCTCTTCTTTAGCTTCAGATTCGGCTTGTTCACCTTGACAATGAGATTTATTATACAACCAGATGGACTCAGTCTGGACATAAAGTCACCGCGCTAGTCACCATGCCCCAGATATGTCTAGCCCCTGGACAAAAAACATATAATTTCACGTCATTTTCAAATACTTGAAAATTTGTACCTAGTCCCATTTTACTGAATAAATCCCACTTTAACGAAATAGAGCTTATTCCCCTTTAGTCACTTAACCACACTTTTGACCACTTAGAGGAGTTTCACTCACAACCTTCATAAGTTTTATTCCCGATTTGGGGATATGCTAGGTCCATAAATAGCATCTATACCACTAAGCTTTTGTACTTGGTCCATGTGCTCCACGTGTTTAATCCCACGATAGACACCCAAAGGTACCACTAATATATTAGCCTGTCATGCTAGGGCTATATCCATTTAGCTTTGTCTTGTGGGTAGTCTAAGACCACCTATTCTATAGGCTCATTTCCCAAAAATTGGGCCATCCATCAATGAGTGGTTATCCCTTGACCACACTTTAGCATCCTTAGGATGTCTGGAGACCCTTCCTTAATATCCCTTCTTTGCTCCCCACTAAGTCCCTTTTTGTCCATAGTCGTGCTTGTCAACACCACCACTGGGTTAGGGTTCAAAAGCCCAACCAGTAAGTCTCATTGACCTTTAAGACTTCTTTGCCATATGACCGTATCCTTGGTTAGTATACAAGAGGACTATTCCTTTTTTTTTTCACAGTCCAAGACTTTGGGATGACATTTCGAAACACTGTGGCCCAACACAAGTCTTGTGGGTACTCTCCCCACCTTCTGCCTTTGGGTGCTGTAGTTATGTGGCTAGAGTAAGATTTTGATGAGCCATACCAGGTATCCAAGTAAGTAGTGCCACCCACACTTGGATTGGGAGCACTAACCATTTGATCTTCCAAGGGAGCTAGAGCTCTTAAACACTTCACCAACTCAGACTTGGCCCCGGTCTTGGCTCTAGTCTCAATCTTGGTCTCTGTGTTGGTCTTAATTTTGGTTTTTGTCTCAATCCCCATTTCACACTCCATCTCGGACTCCTTCTCGGAATCCTTCTCACACTCCATCTTGGACTCTTTATTGAACTCCTTGGAGTCCATCTCAAACTTCTTCTCAGACTTAATCTCGACACTTTTATGTGTCATAACACTTGCCATATGTTAGTCCCTCTTGTGTACCTTTTTAGAAACTTGTTCACCAATTGCTTCATACTCATTCCTTGAGCTCTTTATTTGGAGTTTTACTCTTGCTCTCAACTTTCTAAGTCAAAGCTTTTGGTCCAAAATATTATGTTTGTTGGACTTCCACTTCGACCACTACTATATGGCACCCTTTTGCCTCCATTTTGGGGCTTAGGGATTTGTGTCTCACACTTTGCTAATCTAATATTTTATAAGGTTCTAGCTTCATGGTTACTTTTGAGGTGCCACCACACTTGAATACAACTTTTTATATTCACATCATATTCACAATGACTGTCTTTGCAAGTGTTATTCTGACACTTCATTATCCTTCATTCTATGTGGGTTATGTGGGCACTTTAGGACTATGCTTCCATATGATGAGAACATTTATTCATCCTTTGAATATACCCCCCAACTCCTAGTTATTCCAGCCTTTATTAAAAGTGGCCCTAGATACTATTTCAAGGACATATGTCCTTATTTGTATTTGACCTCTTATAGTCATTAACTCTAATCTTAAACTTATGAGCACCATCCTTAACCATATGAGGATACTCTTGTGACTCTTTTATTCTTTCGAAGTCTTTATCTTTCCCGTAATCCCAACTATAGTTGTTTACCACAACCATATTACCTAGTTTGCTTAGTCAAATGCTTATATAAATCACATTCTCAACTCTCTAAGGGAAATCTTTACTATTCCTAAGATCCCAAAATCATTCCCTTATTGGCCCTTTTCTATTCACGACATTACTCACATGTTCACGTATGAACTCAAGTTGAGAGTCATGCCCTCTTAATATGCTACTCCTCAAGGATAAACACACATTAAAACCTTCTTATGCTAATATTAAATGGTGATATATTTAACAACTAATAAAAGTTAGAATAAGGAATAGCTCCAATACCAAGTTGTAAGTGACTAAGTTTTCTATTCTACTTCTTGGAGGAGTCTCATTCACAACCTTCATAAATCCTATTTGCAATTTAGGGACATGTTAGCCCCATGAATGGCATTTATACCATCTAGCCTTTGCACTTGGTCCAAGTGCTCCAAGTGTCTGATCCTATAACAAATACCCCAAAAGTATCATTAATATTTCAGCCCATTACACTAAAGCCATATCCATTTACCCTTGTCTCATTGGTACTCTAGGACCACTTGTATTATAGTCCCATCTCTCAAAGATTAAGCCATATATCCATGAGTGGTCATCCCAGGACCACACCTTTACATCCTTAGGATGTTCAGAGACATGGGGAGCACCCTGTCCCTTCTTTAAACCCTCTAAGTCCCTCTCTATCCACAGCTATGCTTGCCAACACCACCACTCAATCAAAGCCCAAAGGCCCGACCACTAATTTTCACTAACCTTTGACTTCTTCACCACATGATCATGCCTTTAGTCACTATGCAAGAGGATTGCTCTTTTTCTTTTTTATAATCTGGGACTTTGGGATAACCTTTCAAAACATTATGACTTTATATGAGCTTTGTGGATACTCTCCCTACCTTCCACCCTTAGGTGCCCTAGCCATATGGCTAATGTGAGGTTCTAATAAGCTATGCTAGGTATCTAAGTAGATAGTGCCACCCATACTTGGACTAAGAACATTGACCATTTGATCTCCCGAAGGAACTAGAGTTGGCTCTTGAACATTTCACCAAGTTATCTCACTTATCTATCTATATACACTTTAGTCTTGGACTCCTTAATGGTTATATCATCACCTAATATATAAGTATAGCCTTCCTAAGTCACACTGGCCTTTCCTAGCTAAACTCCAAACTTGTTCCATTAGAGTTCAACCCCCACACTCACTATTATACTTTTGGAACCCCCCACAACCTAACATCCCTTGGTAAAACAAAATTTGATCATAAGACCTTTAAATTCCAAACTTTAGGTGCATCTCTTGCCTCGAAACCCCAAGGGAACACTATGATCTAATGGCTGGGTATGGGTACCCTTATTCCCCCAGTTTTGTCCCAAAGGGAAGGCCCAACCCCCTAGGAAGGAGCGAGGACAGATGAGCCATATAGTACTTAAATGAAGCACCACTCCACATAAGCTAGGAGCACCATAGTTGATTTCCCTTCAAAGAGTGGGAGCTACTCTTGAGTGTTTCCTTGGGTGGCCTCTTTGCCACCATTTGACCTATATTAATAATCAGACTTAGTCTTGGACTTGATCTTATATTTAGCTTCAGACTCAGTTTAAGACTCAGACTCCAACTTGGTCTTGGACCCAATCTTGGATCTTGGATCTTAGTCTCAGACTCAATCTTGAATTTGGTCTTGGAGTTTGTCTCGGACTCGATCTTGAATTTAGTCTTATCCAATGAACTCTTTATTATTTCGGTCGTCATTTCAAGGATCCTTTAGCCTGCGATACCTTGAGGAGTTGATTCCTTATATTGAGGTGTTACTTTTTTGTTGGACAAGTATATAACTCAATGATAAAAGTTTTATATTTTGGTTTTGTGAAGGCAAGTTGAAAAGTAATTGTTAATTGCTTTACAACTAGTGATTGTTTGTAATCTTCATTAAGGATTTGACACTTGTTTCACTCAATGATGATTTAGCAGTGATGAGTTTGTTTTACCAAATGGTATTATGAAGGATCGTATCGTTATCTTTACATGGTTTTCTATATTGGCATGTTAATTCTACCTATATCAATATCATTTGGTTATGTTTAATCTATGGTATTAGATTTTATTGAGTTTTGGTGATTCACTCCTTAATGAAGTGTTATTTATAGTTAAGTATTGTTAAAGGATTGGTTTTGGATACTAAACAAAGTATTTTTGACTTTGGTTAATTTGGTTGTTAAAGAGTTTTGAATGGTAATTCACTTTTTCTTTCTTCTAGTTTTATTTTGGTATTTATGGCATTGAAGTGATGCCTTGTTGTTGATATTATTAATATTCATATTCAAATGGAATAAGATGTCTCTTCATAAGATTAATATTGAATTTTATTAGTCTCAATACAGATAATATTAATGATTTACCTATGTGAGGTCCAAGTGTACAACTGATGCCATATACTAATCTTAGTGTAGTGGGATTTTGGTAGTTGTTGAATTGGTTTCAATTTGGACCATTCGCTCTTGTATATAAGTTAAAGTTTTTAGGTTAATTGATATGCACATTTTCTGTATTCCCTTTTTATATTCCATGCACTCACATTGGTGGATGTGAGGGGCACCTTTGATTATCCCTGAGGAGTGCTTGAACTTGGGATTTTGGTTTAGTTCTAACTTTTGCATTGTCTAGATCTACCTTTTTCATTTCTTTTCTTTTATTCTTTCCTTTCAGGATTTTGGTTTAGATCTA
This sequence comes from Selaginella moellendorffii, assembly GCF_000143415.4. Taxonomy (NCBI): domain Eukaryota; kingdom Viridiplantae; phylum Streptophyta; class Lycopodiopsida; order Selaginellales; family Selaginellaceae; genus Selaginella; species Selaginella moellendorffii. The sequence continues at coordinate 604,777 of NW_003314290.1, read as the reverse complement.
ACTTTTGCATTGTCTAGATTTATCTTTCCTTCTAGCTTTTTTTCATTTCTTTTCTTTTACTCTTTCCTTTTCGTTCATCTTCATGGCAGATTAGTAGTCTCCTTTTCCTTTGACTCTGGAGTAACAGTTGGTACAATTGCTTAATGCTATGTGGTTGCAATTGAATGACCAAACTCAGTTGATGGTGGCATTCTCGGCACATGGTACAACTCCTCTTGCTCTTGGTGCCAATCCTCACATTCGGCTGGAGTTCTTTCACAAAAATTCTAAGGATGATATATACTATTGATTCAATCACTTTATGGTGATTGCCATATATCATTTTGAGGATGATGCTCAATGTTTGCGTGAGTTTCCTATGTGTCTTCAAGAGATGGCGTTGCAGTGGTACAATGGTTTGAGCGCAACCATTCGTGGGGATTGGAGTGTTCTTCCGAATGTTTTCGAATGCACATTTGGATATGCCGACGATTATGATGATGCCTTCTAACAATTATATCATCTTCATCAAGGGTCATCTGATTTGGTGATGCAATTTAGTGTTTGTTTCCGAAGCCTCTTGTTTCGTGTGGAGCCAAATATGTCGGAGTGGATCAAGTTAAGAATGTTGTGGCCAGCACTTCGTCAAGATTTTGTCGATCTTGTGTATGCACTTGCTCCCACCACCCTTAACAATGCTCCTCGCTTGGCATAACGTTATGAAACTGTGAGACACAAATCCCTAAGCCCCAAAGTGGAGCCAAAAGGGTGCCACGTGGTAGTGGCCGAAGCAAAAGCCAAACGAGCATAACACGTTTGGACTAAAAGGCTCCGACTTGAAAGGTTGAGAGTGGGAGTGGAACTCCTAACGGAGTGCTCAAAGAATAAGCATGAAGCAAGCAATAAGCGAGGCTCCAAAAAGGGACCCAAAAGGACCAACACATGACACGTGGAAGTGTCCGAGATGGAGTCCGAGATGGACCTGAGTTGGAGTCCGAGGTGGAGTCCGAGATGGAGTCTAAGATGGAGTCCGAGATGGACCCGAGATGGAGTTCGAAACGGAGTCCAAGATGGAGTCTGAGAAGGACCCGAGATGGAGTCCGAGGTCAAGACCGAGACCGGGACTGAGACCGGGACCGAGACCGAGACCGGGACCGAGACCGAGACCGAGACCGAGACCGAGGCCGAGGCCGAGACCGAGCCCGAGCCCGAGTCCAAGTCTGAGTCCGAGCCCGAGTCCGAGTCCGAGTCTGAGAGGGTGAAAGCCCAAAGCGTTCGTCTCCCAGACCCTGGGGGGTTTGGTGAGCTCCAAAAGTATAGTAGGGGGGAGGACTGCAGTGGAGCCAGTTTGGCCAAGAAAGGCCAATTTGGCCCAGGAAGGCCAGACCTAGTGTTGGGTGATGAACTGACCACTAGGAAGTCCAAGACTAGAGTGAATATGGACCGACAAGCGGGGTAGCTTGGTGAAGTGTTCAAGAGTCGGCTCTAGTTCCCCTGAGAGATCGATTGGCCGATACTCCCAGTCCAAGTGTGGGTGGCACTACCTACTTGGATACCTAGTGTGGCTCAACAGAACCTCACTCTAAGCCCATGGCTAGAGCACCCAAAGGCAAAAGGCGGGGAGAGTACCCACGAGGTTTGCGTAAGGCCACGGTGTTCCGAAATGTTGTCCCAAAGGCCCAAACTGTGGAAAGGAAGAGGAGTAGTCCTCTGGTGTAGTGACCAAGGATACAGTCATGCGGTGAGGAAGTCCCAGAGGACCGTGGGCCTTAGTGGTCGAGCCTATGGGCCCTGATCCAGTGGCAGTGTTGGCGAACACAGCCAAGGACTGAAAGGGACTTGGTGGGGACTAGAAAGGAAATATTGAGGAAGGTTATTCCCCATGTCTACGGGCATCCTAAGGATGCTAAAGAGTGGATCTGGGATGACCACTCACGAACGGATGGCCTAGTCTTGGAGAGACGAAATTGCAATGCAGATGGTGTTGGACCACTTATGTGACCAAGGTGATTGGGCATGGCCTAGGGTATGTTGGTGGTGCCTTGGGGTGTCGGTCATGGGACCGGACACGTGGAGCACTAAGACCAAGTGCAAAGGTTGAGTGGCATGGATGCCATTCTCGGGGCTAGCAAGCCCCAAATCCTAAGTGGGACTTATGGAGGTTGTAAATGAGACTCCTCGAAGTGGCCAGAGGTGTGGTTAAGTGACTAAAGTAGAATGGAAAAATTTAATCATTTACAATGTGGTATCATTGTTGTTCATTAGTTCAACTTTTATTGGTACTGAAGTATATTACCATCAAAAGGTCCTAGGAGTGGGCTTGTCCTTGAGGAGTAGCAAGTCGGGAAGACATGGCTCTCCACTATAGTTCATGTGTGAACTTGTAGGCAAGGTGATGGATAGAAAAGGGCCAATGATGGAACAACTTTGGGATCTTGGGAATAGTGCAAGGTTTTTCTCATTGAGTTGAAGATGTGATCCAGATGAGCGTTTGACTCAGCAAATTGACTAATGTAGTTGTGGTAAACAACTATAGTTGGGATCACAGGGAAGATAGAGACTCCAAAATGATAAAGGAATCACAAGATTACCCTCATGAAGTTGAGGTTGGTGCTCATGAATTTGAGACCAGAAGTAATAACCATGAGAGGTCAAATACAGAAAAGGACACAAGTCCTTGAAATGGTAGCTGGAGCTACCTCTAATAAATGCTGGAACAACCCAAGGAGTTGGGGGTGTATTTAGAGGATGAGTTGGTATTCTCATCACATGGACAAGTGGTCCTAAAGGGCAAAAAGTTGCCCCTAGAGAACAAATCAAGTGTCGGAGTAACACTTGCAAAATATGGTCCTTGTGAGTAGGACATTAATACAAAGAGTTGTATTCTAGTGAGTTAGCACCTCAAAAGTAGGACCTTATGGGTCGTCAGATTAACAAAGTCCAAAAAGTTGAATGACTCCAATAGAGTCAAGGAATAATCCTAAGGGCTTGAGGAAAGCATTTGGACTAAGGTGTGTGGTGCCCTACGAAGGATGGGGAGGATCTTGAGATCCAAGTATGAGAGCAGTATGTATCTCATTGATGGCAAAAGATGCCATGCTAAAGTCGTGGGAAAGAGTTTCTCGGAAGAAAACAACTTTGACACAAAGTTGTGCATGAACTCTATGGTGCAGTGCTAATGGATAATTGGCCTAAGAGACAACCATATTGGTCTTGGCAAAAATACCTGGACACAAGTAAGAAGTGTTATAAAAGTAGGCTCGTGGAGCCGATGGTGTGGAGACACCGAAGGTGCCAAGGCGTGCTGCCTTGAGGTCAAGTTGGTGGGTTCATGAGAACCCCTTCCAAAGGAATTCCAATGGAAATGGGAATAGCATAGCCTAAGCTGGAAAGCATGCGGTTAGAGTGTGGTGACCTAGATAATGATGGAGGTGTGGAAGCAACAACAATGAGTTGTAAAACTTGACAACTATGAGGCAACTAAGCAAAAGGTGCAAAATAATTCATAAACTGGTAGAAGGCAACTACCTAAGACTTCTTATTGGGATAAGGAAGTTTGATATACCCTTATAAGGGATAAATTGCTTATGTTGTGACATAGTAGGTCAATGTCGAAAAGGGGATGCTCATTGTCAGAGAGGCCATCATTGGGACACCCAAACACTCTAGAACACCAAAAGGGGGTATTTGGTGTCATGAGGATAATGGATAATGCCCAAGGGACAAAGTCTTTAGTGAATGAAGGATAGGAGGTGCTATCCAAATGTCCAAAGTTGTGGAGACAGAAGAAGTCTGTCTACCCAAATTGGACAAAGCCAAAGAGGGATTTAGGCAAGGCTAGTGATGGGCATATAAAGGCCCATAAGTAGCAACGGTGATCCTAGTGTGTGGGATTACAAGGTGAGCAAACTCAGATTGAGGAACCACTCCCTAGGCTGTCGGGTAGGTTCATCCCTATGAATACTTGCCAAGGCATGGTAGAAAGTGCAAAGTTATCTTCCTAGTCTGGAGGAGAATAACCGAAGGAAATGTATGAGGCCAAAAGGCAAGTAGTATAAGGATAGAACCGAACCATAGGAATTGACAGGCATGACCAAGGGTGGTTATGTAAATTGGGAGTGGAGAATCAAGTGAGTGCTCAAGCATGTTGTTACTAGCGACCGGGATGCCATAGAGAGTCTAAAACATGGGATTGTCCATGTTAGACTATATGGTAATTGGCAAGCTTGCGAAAGGAAAGGCCTTAGCAAGCCAAGGAATAGAGTTCCTTGAACGTTCCCCTAGGTAGATAAGTACCTAGTCAGCCAAGTGTAAATGGTTCATAGAACGCGTGAAATTAGAGTGGCACAGCAGAAGCATGGTCTTGAAGCTTGCCATGATACGAGACTATCAAGATTGGGGAAGTAGTTCCCGAGTGTTCAAAGAGAGGGTTTTGAACGAAAGTCGATGGTTAAAGACTTTCACGCTTATGTATGAACCATGTTACGGTGGCCGAATGACTTGCTAAGTGAGAGTGGCAAGTCGGGGGGAACAAATCCCTTAGTTGAAGGTGCTAACTTCAAAAGGGGTGGCCCATGGGGCCGAGCATGGAGGAGTCCATGCATAATCACAGACTTGTCAAGCGAGAGGACTTGGCAGTACAGAGGAACTAAGTTCCTAAGTTGTGATCTATAGCGCGCTTTAAGTATAAGTTGGTGCACCAGCGTGGGAAGTCACGCCAGGCATCTTGTGCGATGCCATCCGTAGATGCATATACGGAGGTTGGGTTCGAGTCCTGACCCTCTAGTGCTTGGGTTCTGTGAGACACAAAATCCCTAGGCCCCAAAGTGGAGCCGGAAAGGGTGCCACGTGGGAGTGGCTGAAGCGAGAGCCAAACGAGTGTAACACGTTTGGACCAAAAGCTCCGACTTGAAAAGTCAAGAGCGGGAGTGGAACTCCCAACGAAGTGCTCGAGGAACGAGCACGAAGCGAGCAAAAAGCAAGGCTCCAAAAAGGGACCCAAAAGGACCAACACATGACACGTGGAAGTGTCCGAGATGGACTCGAGTTGGAGTCCAAAGTGGAGTCCGAGATGGACTCGAGTTGGAGTCCGAGGTGGACCCGAGATGGACCCGAGATGGAGTCCGAGATGGAGTCCGAGGTGGACCCGAGATGGACCCGAAATGGAGTCCGAGATGGAGTCCGAGATGGAGTCCGAGATGGAGTCTGAGATGGAGTCCGAGGTGGACCCGAGATGGACCCGAAATGGAGTCCGAGATGGAGTCCGAGATGGACCCGAGATGGAGTCCGAGATGGGCCCGAAATGGAGTCCGAGATGGACCCGAGATGGAGTCCGAGATGGACCCGAGATGGAGTCCGAGATGGAGTCCGAGATGGAGTCCGAGATGGAGTCCGAAGTCGAGACCGAGACCGGGACCGAGACCGAGACCGGGACCGAGACCGAGACCGAGACCGAGACCGAGACCGAGATCGGGACCGAGAACGAGACCGAGGCCGAGGCCGAGACCGAGCCCGAGCCTGAGTCCGAGTCCGAGTCCGAGTCCGAGTCCGAGTCCGAGTCCGAGTCCGAGTCCGAGTTCGAGTCTGAGAGGGTGAAAGCCCAAAGCGTTCGTCTCCCAGACCCTGGGGGGTTTGGTGAGCTCCAAAAGTATAGTAGGGGGAGGACTGCAGTGGAGCCAGTTTGGCCAGGAAAGGCTAGTTTGGCCCAGGAAGGCCGGACCCAGTGTTGGGTGATGAGCTGCCCACTGGGAAGTCCAAGACTAGAGTGAACACAGACCGACAAGTAGGGTAGCTTGGTGAAGTGTTCAAGAGCCGGCTCTAGTTCCCCCGGGAGATCGACTGGCCGATGCTCCCAGTCCAAGTGTGGGTGGCACTACCTACTTGGATACCTGGTGTGGCTCAACGGAACCCGCTCTAAGCCCATGGCTAGAGCACCCAAGGGCAGAAGGCGAGGAGAGTACCCAGGTGGCTCGCGTAAGGCCACGGTGTTCCGAAATGTTGTCCCAAAGGCCCAGACTGTGGAAAGGAAGAGGAGCAGTCCTCTGGGGTAGTGACCAAGGACACAGTCGTGTGGTGAGGAAGTCCCAGAGGACCGTGGGACTTAGTGGTCGGGCCTGTGGGTCTCGATCCAGTGGCAGTGTTGGCAAACACGGCCAGGGGCAGAAAGGGACTTAGTGGGGACTGACAGAGGGATATTGGGGAAGGCTATTCCCCTTGTCGGTGGGCATCCTAAGGATGCTAAGGAGTGGATCTGAGATGACCACTCACGGATGGTTTGCCTAGTCTTGAAGAGCCAAAACGGTGATGCAAGTGGTATTGGACTACTAGTGTGGCAAAGGTGATTGGGCATGGCTTTAGCATAACGGGCTGCTATGTTGGTGGTACCTTTGAGTGTCGGTCATGGGATCGGACACGTGGAGCACTTGGACCAAGTGCAAATGTTGAGTGGCATGGATGCCATTCTCGGGGCTAGCAAGTCCCAAGTCCTAGATTGGACTTATGGAGGTTGTGAATGAGACTCCTCCAAGTGGTCAGAGGTGTGGTTAAGTGACTAAAGTAGAATGGAAAATTTAGTCACTCACAATTTGGTATCGGAGCTGTTCCTTAGTCCGACTTTTATTGGTGCTCAAGTATATCACCACTAGTGTTGGCATCGGAAGGTCCGAGGAGTGGGCCTATCCTTGAGGAGTAGCAAGTCGGGAAGACATGGCTCTCCATTACAGTTCATGTGTGAACTTGTAGATGAGGTGGTGGATAGAAAAGGGCCAATAATGGAACAACTTTGGGATCTTGGGAACAGTGCAAAGTTTTCCTCATTGAGTTGAGGATGTGATCCGGATGAGCATTTGTCTCAGCAAATTGGCTAAGGTTGTTGTGGTAAACAACTAAAGTTGGGATCACGGGAAAGATAGAGACTCCAAAACAATAAAGGAGTCACAAAATTATCCTCATATAGTTGAGGTTGGTGCTCATAAATGTGAGACCAGAGGTAATGACCGTGGGAAGTCAAATACAGAAGAGGACTCAAGTTCTTGAAATGGTAGCCGGGGCTACCTTTAATAAATGCTGGAACAACCCAAGGAGTTGGGGGGTGTACTTAGAGATGAGTGGTATTCTCATCGCATGGACAAGTAGTCCTAAGGGGCAAAAGTTGCCCCTAGAGAACAAAATCAAGTGTCGGAGTAACACTTGTGAAAATAGTCCTTTTGAGTAGGACAGGAATGCCAGAAGTGTATTCCAGTGAGCTAGTGCCTCACAAGTAGGACCTTAAGGGTCTGTGGATTAACCAAGTCCAAAACTGCTGATGACTCAAGTAGAGTCAAGGGATGGTCCTAAAAGGACTGATGGAAGCATTTGGACTGAGGTGTGTTGTACCCCACAAAGGATGGGGGGGGATCATAGGATCCAAGGATGAGAACAGAGGGTATCTCATCGATGGCAAAATGTGCCATGCTAAAGTTATGGGAAAGGTGTTCCCAGAAGAAAACAACTTTGACATAAAGTTGTGTGTGACCTCTATAGTGCAGTGTTAACGGATGGTTGGCATGAGAAAGAGCGGTGTTGGTTTTGGCAAAGACTTAGACACGAAGGGGAAATGTCATAGAGGTAGACTCGTGGAGCCGATGGTGTGGAGACACCAAATGTGCCAAGGTGTGATACCTTGAGGCTATGTTGGTGGGTTCATGAGAACCCCTTGCCAAAGGAATCCCAATGGAAATGGGAATAGCATAGCCTAAGCTGCAGAGCATGCAGTTGGAGTGTGGTGACCCAGATAATGATGGAGGTGTGAAAGCACCAAGCAATGAGTTGTAGGACTTGACAACTATGAGGCAACTAAGCAAGAGATGCAAAATAACTGGTTGAACGGGTAGAAGGTAGCTACCCAAGACTTCTTAATAGCATAGGGAAGTCGGATACACCCTTACGGGGGATAAGTTGCTTGTGTTGCGATATAGTAAGTCAATGTCATAAAAGGAAATACTCATTGTCAAGAAAGCCATCATTGGGACACCCGAACACTCTAGAACACCAGAAGGTGGTGTTTGATGTCGCGAGGGCAATGGATAAAGCCCAAGGGACTAAGTCCCTAGCGAATGATGGATAGAAGGTGCTATCCAAATGTCCAAGGTTGCGGAGACAGGAGAGGACTGTCTACCCGAGTTGGACAAAGCCAAAAATGGAATTTTGGCAAGGCTAGTGATGGGCATGTAAAGGCCCATAAGCAACAATGTAATCCCAGTGTGTGGGATTATAAGGTGAGCATACCCAGATTGAGGAACCACTCCTTGGGCTATTGGGTAGGTACATCCCTAAGAATACTTGCTAAGGCATGATAGAAAGTGCAAAAGCTATCCTCCTGGTCTGGAGGAGAATAACCAAAGGAAACATATGGGGCTAAAAGGCAAGTAGTATTGGGATGGAACTGAACCATAAAAATCGAAGGGCATAACCAAGGTTGGTTATGCCAGCTGGGAGTGGAGAATCAAGTGGGGGCTCGAGGGTGTTGCTGCTAGCAACCGTGATGCCATGGAGAGTCTAAAATATGGAATTGTCCATGTTAGACTATATGGCAACTATAAAGCTTGCGAAAGGGGAGGCCTTAGCAAGCTGAGGGACAGAGTTCCTTCAAGGTTCCCAAAGACGATTCTAGGTAGCGTAGTACTTAGAAAGGCCGAGTGTAAATGGTTCATGGAACGCGCGAAATGAGAGTGGCACAGCAGAAGCGTGGTCTTGAAGCTTGCCATGAGGCAAGGTTATCAAGGTTAGGGAAGTAGTTCCCGAGTGTTCAAAGAGAGGGCTTTGAACGAAAGTCGATGGTCAAGGACTTTCACGCTTATGCAGGAACCATGTTACAATGGTCGGAGGACTTGCCAAGTGAGATTGGCACGTCGGGGGAACAAAGACCCTAGTTGAAGGTGATAACTTCAAAAAGGGTGGGCCATGGGGTCGAGCATGGAGGAGTCCATGCATGATCACAGACATGTCAAGTGAGAGGACTTGGCAGTGTAGAGGAACTAGGTTCCTAAGCTGTGATCTGTAGCGCGCTTTAAAAATAAGTTGGTGCACCGGCGTGGGGAGTCACGGAGGTTGGGTTCGAGTCCCGACCCTCTAGTGCTTGGGTTCGAGTCCCAAATCACTAGGGCGTGGTGATGGTTTGGAATATGAGGACACTCATATTTCGGTGGTCATGGACTCTCAGTGGGGAGACTGGTTTGGGCACACCGCCAAGCGAGGGATGCCTTGGAGTCGTGATGCACGGTTAGATTGCTTAGTGTGAAAGCTCAGCATATCTAACTTGAACGCTTTGGTGCAAGTGGCACCAAGGACGTGGTGAGTGAGATGGGGACACCTAATCTCAGTTGCTATGGACCCTTGGCCGGAAGGGCTGGCTTGGGTGCACCGCCAAGTGTGGGGGATGCCCCCGGGGTCGTAGTTAACAAGTTAAAGGTCTGGAAGACCTAGTACCTATTGGCAAACCTGTTAAGGTGCTGAGGTGAGATCACTAGATGATCTTGTGGCCAAATAAGGACAAGGTCCTTGTTTGGGTTAAGGAATAAGGTTTCTAGTTCAAAGTGTTGATTTGAACTATTGATGATGGTGTGGCTGTGAGACACAAAATCCCTAGGCCCCAAAGTGGAGCCGGAAGGGCGCCACATGGTAGTGGCCGAAGCAAGAGCCAAACGAGCGTATCACGTTTGGACCAAAAGCTTCGACTTGAAAAGTCAAGAGCGGGAGTGGAACTCCCAACGAAGTGCTCGAGGAACGAGCACGAAGCAAGCAAAAGGCAAGGCTCCAAAAAGGGACCTAAAAGGACCAACACATGACACGTGGGAGTGTCCGAGATGGACTCGAGTTGGAGTCCGAAGTGGAGTCCGAGATGGACCCGAGTTGGAGTCCGAAGTGGAGTCCGAGATGGACCCGAGTTGGAGTCCGAAGTGGAGTCCGAGATGGACCCGAGATGGAGTCCGAGATGGAGTCCGAAGTGGAGTCCGAGGTGGACCCGAGATGGACCCGAAATGGAGTCCGAGATGGAGTCCGAGATAGACCCGAGATGGAGTCCAAAGTGGAGTCCGAGGTGGACTCGAGATGGACCCGAAATGGAGTCCGAGATGGAGTCCGAGATGGACCCGAGATGGACCCGAGATGGAGTCCGAGATGGAGTCTGAGATGGAGTCCGAGATGGAGTCCGAAGTCGAGACCGAGACCGGGACCGAGACCGAGACCGAGACCGAGACCGAGATCCGGACCGAGACCGAGACCGAGGCCGAGGCCGAGACCGAGCCCGAGCCCGAGCCCGAGTCCGAGTCCGAGTCCGAGTCCGGAGCCTGAGAGGGTGAAAGCCCAAAGCGTTCGTCTCCCAGACCCTGGGGGGTTTGGTGAGCTCCAAAAGTATAGTAGGGGGAGGACTGCAGTGGAGCCAGTTTGGCCAGGAAAGGCCAGTTTGGCCCAGGAAGGCCGGACCCAGTGTTGGGTGATGAGCTGCCCACTGGGAAGTCCAAGACTAGAGTGAACATGGACCAACAAGTGGGGTAGCTTGGTGAAGTGTTCAAGAGCCGGCTCTAGTTCCCCCGGGAGATCGACTGGCCGATGCTCCCAGTCCAAGTGTGGGTGGCACTACCTACTTGGATACCTGGTGTGGCTCAACAGAACCCGCTCTAAGCCCATGGCTAGAGCACCCAAGGGTAGAAGGCGAGGAGAGTACCCAGGTGGCTCGCGTAAGGCCACGGTGTTCCGAAATGTTGTCCCAAAGGCCCAGACTGTGGAAAGGAAGAGGAGCAGTCCTCTGGGGTAGTGACCAAGGACACAGTCGTGTGGTGAGGAAGTCCCAGAGGACCGTGGGACTTAGTGGTCGGGCCTGTGGGTCTCGATCCAGTGGCAGTGTTGGCAAACACGGCCAGGGGCAGAAAGGGACTTAGTGGGGACTGATAGAGGGATATTGGGGAAGGCTATTCCCCTTGTCGGTGGGCATCCTAAGGATGCTAAGGAGTGGATCTGAGATGACCACTCACGGATGGTTTGCCTAGTCTTGGAGAGCCAAGACGGTGATGCCAGTGGTATTGGACTACCAGTGTGGCAAAGGTGATTGGGCATGGCCTTAGCGTAACGGGCTGCGATGTCGGTGGTACCTTTGAGTGTCGGTCATGGGATCGGACACGTGGAGCACTTGGACCAAGTGCAAATGTTGAGTGGCATGGATGCCATTCTCGGGGCTAGCAAGTCCCAAGTCCTGGATTGGACTTATGGAGGTTGTGAATGAGACTCCTCCAAGTGGTCAGAGGTGTGGTTAAGTGACTAAAGTAGAATGGAAAATTTAGTCGCTTACAGTGGCTTGGTCAAGGTGACCAAGTGGGAAAAACACCTTAGGGAAATGAGTTATGTCATTGCGATGGCATAGTGTGTCCAAGGAAAGTAGTCTCTAAAGAGACCCATGGGAGGGTCATAAAGTTGAGCCATGGATAGAGCCCACAGCAGAAGATGCTAAAGAGACTTACGAGGGGTGAACACCCTAGTCTTGGCAAAGTAGAGCCTTTGCTATGGAATCAAAAGAATACCTCAAGGAGGGAGGTAGAGATTCAGGGTTGCTTGGTGCAACAATCAACGGATAGGAGCAAAAGATAAGTGGCCAAGATAGGGCCGTGGAATCCCTTGGAAGGAATCCAAGTGGCAAAGTTAGGCGAGGAACACTAATGTGTTCGATGCTAACAGCTTGTGGGAAAGGAAGTGGACTTCCAAGGATGGATTCCTAAGTGCTCCAATTTGGCGAAGTAAAAGCTCCAAGAGAGGGAGCGGTAAGGTAGCCAAAGGATAGGGCCATGAACAGCCCTAGCACAAAGAATGATAACTGGAACTTAGTGCCCCAGGGTGGCACGAAATAGAAGAGAGGATGATGGTGCCCTCGAGTAGAGAACTTCCTAGGATGGGAAGTGGAGTTGCACAAAAGGTGCAAGGCAAGGTGTCGGAGACACCTAGGAAATTGACTCCAAGAAGTCAAAATTCAAAGTTCCAAAGTGCAAAGGTTATATCGATGGAAATTGAGACTACTCGAGAAGGAGTAGTGGGATTGACTTAGAGAAGGGTCTCTAAGAGGTTTAGCGAGAACCACTACATGTGGTCCAATCAGTCTCTAAGTTGGGGAGACTACCCTCCTTAGAGGATAGGCAAGGCATGGTGAGCTTTTGGTGTCAAACCATTGAGGCATATGCAAAAGGCATGGTGAGCCTTTAATGTCAAACCATTGACAAATATTGGCTAGGTGCCAAGGATGGAAATGGTAACACATGCGAGTGTTACTTTACAAAATGGTTTACCGTTCGATGAGGACATCGAACTTCGTCTATGGGTGGTGGAGTTGTGAGACACAAAATCCCTAGGCCCCAAAGTGGAGCCGGAAAGGGTGCCACGTGGGAGTGGCTGAAGCGAGAGCCAAACGAGTGTAACACGTTTGGACCAAAAGCTCTGACTTGAAAAGTCAAGAGCGGGAGTGGAACTCCCAACGAAGTGCTCGAGGAACGAGCACGAAGCAAGCAAAAAGCGAGGCTCCAAAAAGGGACCCAAAAGGACCAACACATGACATGTGGAAGTGTCCGAGATGGACTCGAGTTGGAGTCCAAAGTGGAGTCCGAGATGGACTCGAGTTGGAGTCCGAGGTGGACCCGAGATGGACCCGAGATGGAGTCCGAGATGGAGTCCGAGGTGGACCCGAGATGGACCCGAAATGGAGTCCGAGATGGAGTCCGAGATGGACCCGAGATGGAGTGCGAGATGGTCCCAAAATGGAGTCCGAGATGGACCCGAGATGGAGTCCGAGATGGACCCGAGATGGAGTCCGAGATGGAGTCCGAGATGGAGTCCGAAGTCGAGACCGAGACCGGGACCGAGACCGAGACCGAGACCGAGACCGAGACCGAGACCGAGATCGGGACCGAGAACGAGACCGAGGCCGAGGCCGAGACCGAGCCCGAGCCTGAGTCCAAGTCCGAGTCCGAGTCCGAGTCCGAGTCCGAGTCCGAGTTCGAGTCTGAGAGGGTGAAAGCCCAAAGCGTTCGTCTCCCAGACCCTGGGGGGTTTGGTGAGCTCCAAAAGTATAGTAGGGGGAGGACTGCAGTGGAGCCAGTTTGGCCAGGAAAGGCCAGTTTGGCCCAGGAAGGCCGGACCCAGTGTTGGGTGATGAGCTGCCCACTGGGAAGTCCAAGACTAGAGTGAACACAGACCGACAAGTGGGGTAGCTTGGTGAAGTGTTCAAGAGCCGGCTCTAGTTCCCCCGGGAGATCGACTGGCCGATGCTCCCAGTCCAAGTGTGGGTGGCACTACCTACTTGGATACCTGGTGTGGCTCAACGGAACCCGCTCTAAGCCCATGGCTAGAGCACCCAAGGGTAGAAGGCGAGGAGAGTACCCAGGTGGCTCGCGTAAGGCCACGGTGTTCCGAAATGTTGTCCCAAAGGCCCAGACTGTGGAAAGGAAGAGGAGCAGTCCTCTGGGGTAGTGACCAAGGACACAGTCGTGTGGTGAGGAAGTCCCAGAGGACCGTGGGACTTAGTGGTCGGGCCTATGGGTCTTGATCCAGTGGCAGTGTTGGCAAACACGGCCAGGGGCAGAAAGGGACTTAGTGGGGACTGACAGAGGGATATTGGGGAAGGCTATTCCCCTTGTCGGTGGGCATCCTAAGGATGCTAAGGAGTGGATCTGAGATGACCACTCACGGATGGTTTGCCTAGTCTTGGAGAGCCAAGATGGTGATGCAAGTGGTATTGGACTACTAGTGTGGCAAAGGTGATTGGGCATGGCCTTAGCATAACGGGCTGCTATGTCGGTGGTACCTTTGAGTGTCGGTCATGGGATCGGACACGTGGAGCACTTGGACCAAGTGCAAATGTTGAGTGGCATGGATGCCATTTTCGGGGCTAGCAAGTCCCAAGTCCTGGATTGGACTTATGGAGGTTGTGAATGAGACTCCTCCAAGTGGTCAGAGGTGTGGTTAAGTGACTAAAGTAGAATGGAAAATTTAGTCGCTCACAGGTTCGAGTCCCAAATCACTAGGGCGTGGTGATGGTTTGGAATATGAAGACACTCATTTTTCGGTGGTCATGGACTCTCAGTGAGGAGACTGATTTGAGCACACCGCCAAGCGAGGGATGCCTCAGAGTCGTGATGCATGGTTAGATTGCTTAAAGTGAAAGCTCAGCATATCTAACTTGAACACTTTGGTGCAAAGGGCACCAAGGACATGGTGAATGAGATGGGGACACCCAATTTCAGTTGTTATGGATCCTTGGCCAGAAGGGCTAGCTTGGGTGCATCGCCAAGTGTGGGGGATGCCCTCGGGGTCATAGTCAACAATTTAAAAAGGGTCGGGAAGACCTAGTTCCTATTGGTAGACCTGTTAAGGGGTCAAGATGAGATCATCAGGCGATCTTGTGGCTAAACAAAGACAAAATCTTTGTTTGGGTTAAGGAATATAATTCCCAGTTCAAAGTGTTGATTTGAACTATTGATAATGGTGTGACTTGGTCGAGGTGACCAAGTGAGAAGGACACCTAAAGGGAAATCAATTGTGCCAATACGATGGTATAGTAAGTCCAAGAAAGTAGGCTTGGGGGGAGACCCATGGAAGGGTCACAAAGTTGGGCTGTGGACGAAGCCCGGAGCAAAAATTGCTAAAGAGACCTACTAAGGGTGAGCACCCGCTAGACTTAGCAAAGTAGAGCCTTTGCCATGGAACCAAAAGGATACCTCGAGAATGGAGGTAGTGATCCTATGTTGCTCAGTGCAACAATCAATGGATAAAAGCAAAAGACTAGTGGCCAAGTGTGGGCTATGGAGTTCATTGGAAGGAATCCAAATGGCAAAGTTAGGCATGGAACACTAGTGTGTTAGATGCTAACGGATTGTGAGAAAGGAAGTGTGCTTCCAAGGATGGATTCCCAAATGCTCCAAGTGGGCAAAAGTGAAAGCTTCAAGGGAGGGAGTGGCAAAGTAGCCAAAAGATAGGACTGTGGATAGCTCTAGCACAACTTACGATAGCTAGAACTTGGTGCCAAAAGTGGCATAAAATAGAAAGGAGGACAATGGCGCCCTCAAGTGGGGAGCTTCCTAGGATGGGAAGCGAAGTTGCACAATATGTGTAGTGAAAGGTGTCAAAGACACCAAAGAAATTGACTTCGAGAAGTCAAAATTAAAAAGTTCCAAGGTGAATTGGTTATGTCAATAGAAGTTGGGACTACTCGAGAATGAGTAGTGGAATTGAGTTAGAGAAGGTGTCTCTAACGGGTTTAGTGAGAACTAAACCAATAAAAGGGAGCAAACCACCCCAGGTGGCCGAATGAGTCTTTATGTTGGAGAGACTATGCTCCTTAGAGGATGGACAAGGCATGGTGCACCTTTGGTGTCAAACCATAGACAAATATTAGCTGGGTGCCAAGGATGGAACTGGTAATACATGCGGGTGTTACTTTATAAGAGTGTTTACCGTTCGATGAGGACATCGAACTTCGTCTATGGGTGGTGGAGTTGTAAGACACAAATCCCTAAGCCCCAAAGTGGAGCCGAAAGGGTGCCATGTGGTAGTGGCCGAAGCAAAAGCCAAACGAGCGTAACATGTTTGGACTAAAAGGCTCCGACTTGAAAGGTTAAGAGCGGGAGTGGAACTCTTAACGGAGTGCTCAAGGAACGAGCATGAAGCGAGCAATAAGCGAGGCTCCAAAAAGGGACCCAAAAGGACCAACATATGACATGTGGAAGTGTCCGAGATGGAGTCCGAGATGGACCTGAGGTGGAGTCCGAGGTGGAGTCCGAGATGGACTCGAGATGAAGTCCGAGATGGACCCCAGATGGAGTCCGAGATGGACCTAAGATGGAGTTCGAGATGGACCCGAGATGGAATCTGAAAAGGACCCGAGATGGAGTCCGAGGTCAAGACTGAGACCGGGACTAAGACCAGGACTGAGACCGGGACCAAGACCGAGATTGAGACCGCGACCAGGACCGAGACCGAGACCGAGGCCGAGGCCGAGACTGAGCCCGAGCCCGAGTCCAAGTCTGAGTCCGAGCCCGAGTCCGAGTCCAAGTCCGAGTCCGAGTCTGAGAGGGTGAAAGCCCAAAGCGTTCGTCTCCTAGACCCTGGGGGGTTTGGTGAGCTCCAAAAGTATAGTAGGGGGGAGGACTGCAGTAGAGCCAGTTTGGCTCGGAAAGGCTAGTTTGGCCAGGAAAGGCCAGTTTGGCCCAGGAAGGCCAGTTTGGCCCAGGAAGGCCAGTTTGGCCCAGGAAGGCCAGACCTAGTGTTGGGTGATGAACTGACCACTAGGAAGTCCAAGACTAGAGTGAATACGGACCGACAAGCGGGGTAGCTTGGTGAAGTGTTCAAGAGCTGGCTCTAGTTCCCCCGGGAGATCGATTGGCCGATGCTCCCAGTCCAAGTGTGGGTGGCACTACCTACTTGGATACCTAGTGTGGCTCAACGGAACCTCACTCTAAGCCCATGGCTAGAGCACCCAAAGGCGGAAGGCAGGGAGAGTACCCACGAGGCTTACGTAAGGCCACGGTGTTCTGAAATGTTGTCCCAAAGGCCTAGACTGTGGAAAGGAAGAGGAGTAGTCCTCTGGTGTAGTGACCAAGGATACAGTCATGCGGTGAGGAAGTCCCAGAGGACCGTGGGACTTAGTGGTCGAGCCTATGGGCCCTGATCCAGTGGCAGTGTTGGCGAACACAGCCAAGGACGGAAAGGGATTTAGTGGGGACTAGAAAGGAGATATTGAGGAAGGCTATTCCCCATGTCTGCGGGCATCCTAAGGATGCTAAAAAGTGGATCTGGGATGACCACTCACGGACGGATGGCCCAGTCTTGGAGAGACGAAATTACAATGCAGATGGTGTTGGACCACTGATGTGACCAAGGTGATTGGGCATGGCCTAGTGTAACAGGCTGGTATGTTGGTGGTGCTTTGGGGTGTCAGTCATAGGACCGGACACGTGGAGCACTGGGACCAAGTGCAAAAGTGGAGTGGCATGGATGCCATTCTCGGGGCTAGCAAGCCCCAAGTCCTAAGTGGGACTTATGAAGGTTGTGAATGAGACTCCTCCAAGTGGCCGGAGGTGTGGTTAAGTGACTAAAGTAGAATGGAAAAATTTAATCACTTACAGAAACGTCACCTCTTCCACTTCTTGCTGGACATTCTTCAACTCCACTTTCTATGGGTGATGGTCCTATTTCAATGAAGGTTGATGCTGCTATTGCTTGAGTCTAAGGACAAGGGTGAGGACGTGGTCATGGCTGTGATGTTCGTTGTTGGGCATATAATGAAGTTGGTCACACTTATTAGTGTTATTGGCATTTTCCAAATTGGTGGCCACCATTTCCTAGGTGGAGACCTTGGCGTCAAGAACATTCTGTTGGTGTTATTGCAGTAGAAGGTCTGGATACCAAGATGCATCCGGGAAACGAAGAGTCATGTGAGTAACTAAGGGACCTTGTGCAAATAATTTAATGACCTCTCCATCTTTCTTTCAGGAGTATTATCAAGGGGTTCACTCGGCACCAGTTCATCCAATGTTTACTTTCTAAACTTATTTTTATAACAAGTGGTCTCCTATTATTCTCTCTATGTTGGTTGATATAGGTTCAAGTTTATCTTCTAGTGCTCGACCTGTTGCCACATGTTGCTGTCTACACTTGTGTCGTGCAGCGGAGCTAGTTTTCATTCTTTATGTCAACAGTCGTATACATGCATGTGCACAAAGTGAGGCGGACTTAGTTGTGTATGTGGGTGATCTCGAGCTTGGGTTGCAGTCATCGTAGGTGGTGCCGAGTTAAGCTTTTGACCTCATCCTTGCTATGGGTTGGTTGCAGCACAACATGCCAAGTGTGACTTTGAGGCCTCTCCCTTTTGCCTCATACTTCCTTATATTTCATCCATTCCTCTCACTTTCGTACCTCTTTGTCCCTCTGCTTTTACCTCTGCTTCCATTACTTTTGTCCCTCCACTACTTCCTCCTATGTTTCAGTCATGTTCCGCTTTTCCCTTTTTTGATCCCTTCAATAGTCTTTGTGTTGTAGCGGTTGACCGATTCATGAAGAAATATTCCGATCTCTTTGAATTTGACCTATCGTCTGGGGCCAAGATTGCCACACGTCATCCGATTTCAACCGGGGATGCTCAAAAAATCAAGGTTCCTGTTCATCGTCGGTCACCCAAAGAGATCAAGATTTTACATGCAAATGTCAAAGAGATGTTAGAGAAGGGTGTTATTCAAAAGTCATGAAGTCCTTGGGCATGTGAACCTCATTTACCTGATGGGAGTATTCGTTTCAACATCAACTATTGTCCATTAACAAAGTGACAATTCCAAATGTGTACCCTCTTCCTCACATTGCTGATCTCTTGGATCGTCTAGGGCGAAGTCATTGGTTCACCAAGCTAGATCTTGCTTATGGGTACTGGCAAATACTGATAACTAAAGAAAATATTCCTAAGATTACTTTTTATACACTATTTGGTTTGTATGAGTTCTTAATGATGCCGTTTGGTTTGAACAATGCTTCAGCAACTTTTTAGTGGATGATAGACGAGATTCTTTGTGATATGCCAAAGGTGACTGCTGACTTCATTGATGATGTCTTGATCCACTTGGAGGGGATGTGGGAGGAGCACATCCATGATGTTTGTAAAGTGTTGGATTAGTTACATGACATTGGTTTAAAGCTGAAGTAGTCGAAATGCATGTTTGGGTCCAAAGACAAGGGTTTACAAATTGATCTTGATAAACTTATAGCTATTGTAAAGTTCCCTACTTTGAAGTGTGTAAATGATATGCAGCACTTCTTGGGTAAGGTGCAATATCTCGGTCATTTTGTGGATCATCTTTCTGATTGCATTGCACTATTGCGAGCGTTATTGAAGTCATCAACGTCATCTTTCATCTGGTCTCCAGATTGTGAGCAGGCATTCATCGATCTCAAAGAGCTATTGATGACTCCTCCAGTTTTGGCATATCCTGACTACACTCGACCTTTCATTTTGCACATAAATGCTTTTCATATTAGTCTTGGAAGTCTTTTGATGCAAAAAAGCCTAAGTGTGTTTGGTTAGTGCCATCCTATTGCGTATATAAGCTGTATATTACAATTAGGCGGAGGTGAACTACTCCATGACAAAGAAGGAGTGTTTAGCAGCAATTTGGGGTTTCAAGAAACTTCATGCATATCTACATGGTTCTCAAACATTACTAAAAGGTGATCATATTGTTATTACTTCATGTAGCGCACCTTATCTCTCTCCTCTTAAGCCAACTGGAAAAGGGGCAATTGTTTGTGAGAGAGCCCTTAGTGGCTATTTTATCCCCATTTATCCCCCAAGGTTCCAAAGATCCACGGTGACAGTATATCTAAATCTCATCCCATGATCATATGCGCTACACTCACCCCCCCTTTAGAGATGTCAATGTCTTCATTGACTATCGACTAACAACCCCTACTGAGCTAAGGGAACCAACACCTCCATTTCCGCACTGAATTTACCAATCCTTCCATTGTGTAGACCAGTTATTCCATGTGAGGCAATTAGTCATCCATCCATACCGCAGTCCCACGATACCTTCGTCCGTGAATACTCCACACAAGAGGAAGGACATACGCATGGATGCCAATATGTATGATTTTAAATTTAGGGGTAGGAATATACCTTGCTCAAGGGTATAATATATTTTAAGTAGCCACTAATCAATGGGAATCGAACCCATGCCATTTGCTCTAATACCAACTATAGCGCACCTTATCTTTCTCCTCTTAAGCCAACTAGAAAAAGGGCAATTATTTTATGAGAGAAAGCCCTTAGTGGCTATTTTATCCCTATTTATCCCCCAAGGTTCCAAAGATCCATAGTGACAATATATCTAAATCTCATCCCATGATCACATGTGCTACACTTCATTATTGAAGCGAAAGAACTTAGTTAATTGTATTACTCGATGGGCTTTGAAGCTTCAGATATATAATTTTGATGTTGTTTATTGCCTAAAGAGTTTTATGGCTAATGCTAATGCCCTTTCTTGAGCTTCTCTTCCTTCTCCACTCTCTTCTCATGTTTCTGACGAGCCTATTGTTCTAGCATTTGTGGATTTTCTAGACGAGGATTCTGTGCTATCGGCAATTGTTGTACTTGATGTTCAGTGTCCACAAGGTGTAGAGCAAGATCTACCTTCTCTTAATGAGGTCCGCGAAGTTCAAAAAATTGAGCCATGGATTTGAAAGCTTTGAGATGGGTTTGAGAATCTTATATCACTTGTTGATGACTTGCCATTCTGGTATTTATATCCTCAATATCACCTTGAAGATAGCCTTCTTTATTTTGTGGGGATGGATCCTGATGATCATTTATAGCTAATGGTGCCTTTTGTCTTTATTCCATAGTTTCTCTATGCCTACCATGATTCTCCTATTCTAAGCGGGCATATAGGACATCATTGTGTGACCGAGAAGCTATGCAAGTCTTTTTATTAGCTGGAGATGTGACATGATATTATCTGGTTTGTGCGTAGTTGCATTTGGTGCCAAACTTGTAATACTCCCTCTCGTGTTGTGAAAGGACAATTAAAGTCAATTGCAGTTTCCCATCTGTTTAAGTTAGTGGTATTTGATTTTATAGGACCTTTTCCACAATCGACTGCCGGCAATGAATATGTTATTATTGCTTCTAACTATTTGACTTGTTGGGTGGAAGTCGGTGCTCTTACTAGTGCCTCTACAACTACTATTGGATACTTCCTCCTCAATCGAGTGGTGTTCTAGCATTCTTGTCCGGAGCAGATTCTTTTAGATAATGGTCCCGCATTTATGGCTGAAGCATTTTATATTTTGACGTCTCGATTGGGGATATGCCACACTTTCACAAGTGTTTATCATCCACAGTCAGACGGTTTAGTGGAATAACTCATTCGGACATTCAAATAAATGATCGCAAAGTACGTGAACTTTTAGCATTTAGATTGGGATGGTTATTTGCCGTCTCTTCGGTATGCATATGTCACAGGGGTGCAAAGTTCTATTGGTGTTTCACCATATAAACTCCTATATAGTCATGATCTAATATTACTAGCAGAGCTAGGTTTACCTTTGAAATTGCCACAAGCTGCTAATGCTAGGTCATGGGATTAGTATTTGATGAGCATTCTTCCACTTGTCAGAGCAAAGTCTACGAAACACTTAGGCTATGTACAAGTGGGGCAATAATGGCACTACAACTGCTATCATCGTCCACCTGTGGAGTACAAAGTGGATGACTTGGTGTTAGTCTGTTTTTCCCATCTTACAGTACGTGGTTTATGTAAGCGGCTCCTTGCTCAATGGAAAGGACCGTATCATATATTGTGGCAAGTTGGACCACAAGTTTATGAGGTTCGGCATGATGTCCAGCAAGCCGATCCTTCAGAAATTGTGCATTTGCAACCATTAAAACACTTCATACAAAAGGATCAGAAACAATTGGTACCACCTAAATCCACCAATGCCTCCTCCTAACATTCCTTTAGATCTTGGCCTATCTACAAGAGAACTCTAATAGTCTTCCATTATTCTAAGAGAAGGGGATGATGTGAGGTCCAAGTGTATAACTACAATGCCATATACTAATTTTAGCATAGTGGGATTTTGGTAGTTGTCGGATTAATTTCAATATGAACCACTCACTCTTATATATAAACTAGGGTTTTTGGGCTAATTGATATATACATTTTTTGTATTCCCTTTCCATATTCTATGCACTCACACCTATAACTTTGTATTATTAATATTTGTGCATTTATTAGTTAGCAATTATATATTAACATTCTAATGAATTGAGTGTCAAATTTGAAGTAGTTATATTCTAGACAAGATTGTTTATTAGAAATTAAATTTTAACTTTTCATTAAAAAGTGATTTAATGATAAACTATACTAACTTTATAAAAAGTTTCTTAATGAAGAATATGTCTGCATCAATTTAAAATCCAATCACAATAAAGTTATGCTCTACAAATGATTACTAAATGATCTTTCATAAATCCATCTTTAACAAAATATAACTCAACACTCACACACTTGGAATACAACAAAAAAAAATGCAAAATTGCAAACCTTTTCTCTCTCCAAAAGATTGCACACCCATCCAGTGGCAGTGCCAATTCGACACTGATGGTTTCAGTACAAAAGAAGAGGGAACATACCTTGAACATCCTGGCATATCCTCTCTTCACTAGCTCGCCTTGCAAATCTGCAAAGCAATCGACCTCCTGAAAATATCATCAGTATAAACATGCTACAAGCAAAAAAACAAAACAAAGTTCTTTTAACAGTACCTGTAAACAAAGAATGTCTGGTGACCAGTACTCGATTTCTTGCACCAAGCGCACTTTTCTCCAGTCCCATTTCACATAGCGCATTGGGATGTGATAGTAGAGCTCAAGATAATGCTCCCGAGCATTGTCGGCAGCTAGAATGTTGTACAAGAGAAACATGAACCTTTCTGGAAGGAAAAAGATCCAAAAAAATGAGAAAAGAAAGGGAGAGAAAGAACAACGAAAGAATTACCTTGAAAGGTGCTTGGTTGAGCTTTAGAATGGAGCCAGCGTCAAGCATAGATGCCGGAAAACGTGTGAAACTTAAAAAACGTAACGTTTTAAATGCGTTCAAATACGCTGTTCTAAACTCCCAACGCGTTTGCACTATTTGCAAAAAGAGACAAAGGTTTCTTTAGGGTTTCTTCAGAGGAATTGGAGGACGCTGCGAATGCTGGAGCTGGAAGCATGTGATACGAGCAGAGTGGCACTGGACATTTAAGTATTGTCATGAGATTCACACTGGGGGAGCAGACCGAGTGCGAGCACATCTCGCTGGAGTTCGGGCAAGAGGTGTGAAAACGTGCAAGGCAATGAGGGAGATCCCTTATGAAGTTCTTAAAAAGGCTCGCAGCAGTTTTTCCGATTCCGAGCAGCAAACCGCACAGGGTTCAAGGGGGCCAGCAGAATCTATGGTGGCAAGCATGGAGAACTGGTCCAGTGCTGGGACAAGCAGAGCAGTGAAACATAGATCCTCGGATGGAAATTTGGTGACATTTTTTGATACTGCTTCGGCTGAGGCATTGGATGATGCTGTTGCAGAGTTCTTCTTTGCCGAGAACATCTCCTTCAACACAATCTGAAGAGACAACTTGAAGAGAATGCTGAAAGTTGCTGCAAAAGTGGGGTGTCTAGCGATTGACAACCTCATGGGATATAGAAGTTGTGAACAACTGAGTTACAACGAATTTACAACAACATTCAGAAGCGGCTTGAAGATGTGCGGCTAAGTTGGAGGACATATGGTTGTACCATTGTCACGGATGGCTGGTCTGATATCAAGAAGCGGTCTCTTATCAACTTCATGGTCAGTTCTATGAGAGGCTCAATTTTCCTAAAGGTTGTGGACAGCAAGAACGCAAAGAAAACCGGAGCATGGTTGTTTGAGCAGCTGAAACAAGTGATTGCCAAGGTTGGCACGGAAAACGTTGTGCAGGTGGTGACAGACAATGCAAGCAACTGCGTGGTCATGGGGGGGCTTTTGCAGCAGGAGTTTCCACAGATTGTACACGTTCGTTGCGTTTGCCACGTTATGGACTTGCTGTTCAAAGATATTGGAGCTCTATCTTAGGTGCAGTCTTTCGTCGATGGCTGTGCAAAGACAGTTACCTTCATCACCTCAAAGCCACAGGTTCTAGCTCTTTATAGAACTTTCTGCAAACGGGATCTGATAAAGCTTGTGACCACGAGGTTTGCTTATATTTTTCTCATGATGTCTCAGCTTCTGGAGATCACGAATCTCTCTGGGCTTCGAAGAATGGTGGTGAGCCAAGAATGGGAGCAACTTGACTGGTCTAAGAAGCCGGAGGGCCTGGAGCTGCGATCTCATGTTCTCGATGACTCGTTCTGGGAGCGGTGCGAGAATTTGTTAATTTTGCTCAGACCTTTACTTTGAGTTCTTCAGCTCGCTGATTGGGAGGGGGCGACTTCAAGCCTCATCTTTGAAGCTGTTGATCAGCTGATTGAGAAGATGGATGAGGGAGCTCGAAACAAAATTTATGCACATGAGGAAGTGGGACAAATTAAGGATTTCCTACTTGAATCACACGGTCTGAAGGAGGCAGGGTGGTATCAAATGCACAACTAAATCATGGAGCTGCTTTTGCTCTTCATCCTCTGTTTCTACCCGGAGAACGACAAGCTGGACAATGAGGCACGCGGGAACTGGCTGGAGTACATGCATGTTTATAGCGGAGGTGATCTGGACTTGCAGCTAGATGCACAGATGAGGATGCTAGAGATTGATATAAACAGGAGTTGGAGCCTCATTGGAAGAGGATTTTGGATCTACAAGAAGCTTTTGAGGAACTAAATCAGGCTGCTAAGGAGTTTAGCATCGATGAAGGAATGGAAGATGATTCAGAATTGGAAGACAACTAAAACAGCTTCTTCTTTCATTTGTTTTAGTATGTTATTTGGTTAGGTTTTATTATCAAACTTTAGTAAATATTAGTGTTTTCTTAATCATTTTAGGCTTTAACATGTAAACGTTGGATTGTCCTGAAAAGAAACGTTTTAAACAGCGTTTAAACGTTAACACGTGGGAACGTTTGCACGTCTAGCTGCAACTATGGCGTCTGAATATCATCCTGCCTCACAAACCTCCCACCTTACCAATTCCTATTGTCTCTTTGGTTCCACGAAAAGGCCGCCTTGCTCCAGTTCCAGGCCCTTGAGAAGTCCTGCGCGTTCCATCGCCAATATATCGCCAATATGTTTAGTGGCGCCTGTGGAAACTCGCGAGGAAAATCGTCTGGTTTTGATTCCTCCACTGCTGCTGCTGCTGCTGCTGGTACTGCTGCTGCCGCTGGTACTGCTGCCAGAATGGATGATTCGCATTCCTCCACTCGGATTGCTGTTGCTGCTGCTGCTGCCACATTGCTGCGGGATTCGCCGCCAAACCCTCTTCCAAGATAGACGAGTCTTCCCCGACGCTACATTCCAAGAGCCCTAGCGATGGATCGGAGCCGCGACGCCATGGCAACTGCGAGATCCTGGCTTGGAAAGAAGGAGCAAATTGGAGCTAGCAAAAGCGAATGGCGTCGAGCGTACCTTGGGCGTGGGCGCTGCGGTGGGGCGGCCTAGCGCAGAGAGACTAGATATCCCAATTAAGGGCAAAGGGTTTTGGGTTTTGCCACGTATGACACAACACCGAATGTTAAACGTGCTATTAAACCACGAATTATTAAAATCGCAATGTCAATGTCTATACAAAGATTTTTTACACGGCATTTGCGTCGAGCACGCATCTCAAACACTTCCCCTCCTCCATAAGAGTCACAGCGTCGTTAACTTTGGCCAATGGAAGCTTGTGTGTGATAAAATCATCGAGGTTTAGCTCCTAGATCAATCATGAATACTTAGCCCAAACCATGTAAACCACATAAACGATCAAATGTTACCTTGTTCATGTACTTTTCCACTAGTTGATTGAGCTCCGACCTTCCTTTGTAGCCCCCAAACCACGTTCCCGTGAGCCAGCGTCCAAAGAGGAAATTTTTGGGACTCACGGTCAGGACTTTGGTGCTTTCGTCTAAACCCGCCGCAACAGTGACTCCCCAGCCCTGTTATAGACAAAACCATAGAAAGCTACGTAGGATCTACTAACATCTCTGCAAATTCACCTCATGAGCGCTCTCCACAGCATCACGAATGAGATTTACATTCCCAACGCACTCGATGGTGTAATCAGCTCCTCCATTGGTCATTTCTCGAATCACCTTAAAAGTTTTGATGAGCTTTTTGTAGCGAGAAAGACATATAGCTTAACGCAAATTACCTCTTGCACTGGTTTGTCATGGTCTTTTGGATTGATCGCATCCGTCAAGCCAAACTTCGCCTTTCCTATATAGCATGGTGAAAAAACAATCTGATATTTCCGCTGCAATACCTTCTTCCAGCTTTGAAGGATTTATATCTATGCCAATAATGCGCGAGGCACCAGCGATCTTAGCACCTTGTGCAGCCTACACAAACAAAACATGACTCGTTTGAAAACCAAAGCCTCAAAAATGACCATTCACTCACAGCAAATCCAATAGTTCCGAGACCAAAAATTGCTACTGTGGATCCTTTCTCTACTTTCGCAGCTTTTGTCGCAGCACCAACACCTGAAAGAAAAAAATTAAAAAATTTTACTGCCTAGAAACATAAGCTAAAACTTCCAAGAGTTACCTGTAGTGACACCACAGCTGAGTAGACAAATCTTCTCGAGAGGAGCGTCCTTATTTACAACACAAATGCAAGCTTGATCCACAACAGTGTACTGGCTAAAGGTTGAAGTTCCCAAAAAGTGGTATATAGTCTTGCCATCCTCTGTAAGAAATCTGCTCTTACCGTCGCTCACCATCACCCCTCTCTCCGGATCGATTCCATACTTTTGGCAAACGTTGGTCTTCCCGGATTTGCAGTAGTCACACTCTTTGCACTCTCCCGTGAACAGTGTGAGTGCGTGATCTCCTGGTTGAACACCCTTCACATCTTTGCCTATGCTCTCAACAATTCTAGACCAAAAAAAAAAACCCTCCAAGTTCAAGGAAATCTCGAGAGTTTCGACAGAGTAGACTCACCCAGCTGCTTCGTGACCGAAAATGCGAGGGAATATGTTGCCCTGATTGAGAAGAGGCAAGATCAAGACAAGAAAAAAGGGAGGAGAAAAGGAAACTTAGCTTACATTCTTCCAGAGGGTGATGTCTGTGCGGCACAGAGAGGTGTGGACGATTTTAAGACGAACTTCGGTCGATCCCGGTGGCGCAACCTGGATCTTCTCGATGACCATCGGCTTCCCAGCTCCATGAGCCACAGCAGCTTTGCAAATGGAAAGGAAAGAAGAGTGTCAAGGATCAAAAAGGAAATGGAAGACCGTTACCATAGCAAGCGATCATCTTTCCTTCGCTTTCCATGGCGTGCTTGTATTTCGAATGAACAGAACGAAGAACTTTTTTGATAGACCCACCACGACACCACCACTGCCCATTTAACAGACCATGCACATTGACACGTTGCCTCATTTAATTAAGTAACACTTGGCCTATCTATGATTAATTATACGTTTAAAACCCTTGCCTCACACAATTAACACTATTGTTCTTCCCACGCCACAGTCACGGGATGGAGCGCTTCCTCCCCAAACGAGGCTCTAGAATCGCCATCTCGCTCGTAAAACATCACCACCATCTGCCTCAGCTGCGTCTTCACGTACAACTTGATCACCAGGAAGATCGGGACCTTGGAGCCGGGGCTCTGGAAGTAGGGGTCCGTGTAGGAGAGGAGCTCGGGTAGCGTCGGCACTGGCCGATGTCGAGGATGAAGCGCGAGCATGGGCGATTCGTCAGGTACTTCCCCTCATCGGGCTCGAGCTGGTAGAGATCGGCATGGAAGGCTTCCATGGCGAGGAGCTTGGCGAGATGGGCAAATGGAATGTAGAGTAGTCCCCACGTCCTGCGCCGCAGAGGCTCCATCCCATCCCTCCTGGACATAAATCTATCCCTCACGTAGCCGGCGACGAACGATTCCGCTCCACAGAGATGACCTTGCCCGCGGGACGCATGCACGACACCCCTAGCTTCCATCTCGAGGTAGCGGTTGAGCTTGCCGACGGTCCAGCGCTTACCCACGGTGCACTCCTCGCGGTTGTTCCACTCCGCCTTGCGCCCCACTGCCTCGAGCGCGAGCGCAAACACCGCTTCAAAAGATCGCGGCATCTAGTTTGGTTCGACAATTTAGTTTGGAAACTAAAAAGAACTAACAACACAATCGTCGATCACCTTAAAGGTATTTGTCCATATATTAGATTTCTACATATAATTTCATATTTATCATTTATAATTTTTTATTTGCTAAGCATATTTTGGACAATCTAAATACTTAATCTCTACACGAACTTTCTAAAGAAGCTCTATAGCCAGCGCTATCCTGGAACTCTGTCTTGATGCAGTAGAGATCAAGTATAACATGGTCGCCACACTCCTTTTGAACGGCGTCGACATCGTCACTGCCACCCTCATCTCGTAGCACGGAATGCCCGGTCGATCGCATTCCACTCCGCCATGCCCCACTCCAGTCAATGGAATCCCCTGCTCCTCCAGCCACGCCACAGTCACGGGATGAAGCGCCTCCTCCCCAAACGAGATGGCTCTCGCAGTGATACTCGCACAGTGGCCTCGCTCGAACATCACCGCCACCATCTGCCTCATCCGCGTCTTCAAGTAGCACTTGAGGGCCAGGAAGATCTGGACCTTGGAGTCGGGGCTATGGAAGTAGGCGTCCTTGTAGGAGAGGAGCTCGGGCAGCGTCTGGCACTGTCCAACGTCGAGGATGAATCGCGGGCATGGGCGATTGACGAAGCACTTCCTATTGGAGGGCTCGAGCTGGTTGAGAGCGGCATGGTACGCTTTCATGGTGAGGAGCTTGATGCTTCCCTTGGGCAAATGGAACGTAGAGTGTCGCCCACGTCTTGCGCCCCATGGACTCCCTCACGGGCTTCATCCTATCCTTGACGTAGCCGGCGACGAACGATTCATGTTGACGCTCCACGGTGATGACCTTGCCGCCGGGACGCATGACACACGACACCCCTAGCTTCCATATCTCGAGGTAGCGATAGAGCTTGGCTATGCTCCAGCCCTTACCCACGACGCACTCTTCACGCTCGTTCCATGCCTGCCAGTCGAGGTCGTCATCGTGCTCCGCTTTGACTGCCTCGAGCGCGCGCGCAAACACGGCTTCAAATGATCGCGGCATCCTTAAACCCGAGGCTAGGGTTTACGAG
Organism: Selaginella moellendorffii; assembly: GCF_000143415.4. Lineage (NCBI taxonomy): Eukaryota > Viridiplantae > Streptophyta > Lycopodiopsida > Selaginellales > Selaginellaceae > Selaginella > Selaginella moellendorffii. The sequence goes on along the minus strand of NW_003314290.1, from coordinate 575,942 downwards.
TTTTGTAACAGTTTCCCATCAAAGGCCTGGCTAAGGATCCCTCTATTAGCTATAGAGATTTCCAGTTGTTAGTCGCGATGGCCCCAAGAATGGACAGGTAAATGGACATGAAACTTTTCTTCCTTCACTAACTCGGTCAAGAGGATTATCGTAATCACTGCATCCTGATCAAGGTACCATAGCATGCAATTTACATTTGTTTTTTATATACTAACTCTGTTTGTTGTTCAGTCTTCGCAGCTCAGGACTTGCACTCTTTCTTAAGGACACAGGCCTCGACACGGACATCGTCAGCTTCTAGATTCTGTTGCCATCGCAAAATGATTCATGGTACACATTTGGTTCGTATTTATCCACATATCTATGTTTCTTACCTTAGAGAATCCTACGTCTGAGGAGCTGCTGCTTCCATGTGTACCGCAACAAGCTCGCTTGTGTATGAGAGTCTTTGTTTCACGGTACAGCGATATGAAACAATAATTCTTTGTTCATGTGTTCAAGATTTTACGTACATCATCACCGAAGGCTGGAGAATCCACACCTAGATCATCAACAGCGGCCTGGGCAAGGATCTCTGTAAATTCACCTCATGAGCTCTCCACAGCATCGGGAATGAGATAACGCACTCGATCGTGTAGAAGGCCTCCCCTGTTCGAATCACCCGAAGTTTTGAAGATATCGTAAGTGTTATGTAGCGAGGACATAGAGGTCGGACGCAGTTTACCTCTTGCACTCGCTTGCCACGGTCTTTTGGATTGATCGCATCCGTCCTTTCCTAGATAGCAAGGTGAAGAAAAACGTTGATGCATACCTTCTTCCAGCGTTGAAGGATTTATCGATGGCAATTTTTCGCAGCAATGTTAGCACCTTGTGCAGCCTACACAGACAATATGAAACTCCACAAACCAAAACAAAAAAGAATAAAAAAAGCCTTGAAAACACTTACAGCAAATCCAATAGTTCCGAGACCAAAATTCTACTCTCGCGGCTTTTGTGGGAGCACCAACACCTGGAAGAGAAAGACAAAAACCAATCACTCCCTGGAAGACAAGCAAGAAGTTACCTGTAGTGACACCACAACCGAGGAGACAAATCTTCTCAAGAGGAGCGTCCTTATTTACAACACAAATGCAAGCTTGACCCACAACAGTGTATGGCTAGACGTGGAAGTTCCCAGGAAATGGTAGATGGTCTCGCCATCGTGTGAGAAAATCTGCTCTTGCCGTTGCTCACCATCACCCCTCTCTCCGGATCAATCCCAGACGTTGGTCTTTCAGGATTTGCAGCAGTCACAGTCTTTGCTCTAAGGGAGTGAGTGCGTCATCTCCTTGTTGAACACCCTTCACATATTTGCCTATGCTCTCAGCGATTCCAGAACAAACTTCCGACTGTCAAACGTTAAAGGAAATCTCGAGAGCTTTACAATAGCTAGTAGACTCACCCAGCCGCTTCGTGACTGAAAATGCGAGGATATATGTTGTCCAGATCGAGAAGAAGCAAAGAAAAAAAGGAAATCATCGACAGCAGCCTGGGCAAGGATCTCCATCTCGTCCAAATGTATGCAAATGCGGAAGAGGCCAGGGGACGAGGCCATTGTCCACGACCATGATGCGTCCAGTAGAAAACGTTTGGAGGTTCCATCCTCTCGAAGAGATACCACTGGACGAAGCTCGACATGGTGGTGCTCCTCAATCTCGTCAGCGCTTACTCGAGCCTGGGCTAGCTCGGCTGGACCATGGAAAAGCTCAGATCCAAGCTCGGATCATGTACCGCAAGGCGGCCGGGAGCCTCGGCGACGCGACTTGAAGTTCTTCCAGGACATGGCTGGCGACCAGAGCCTGGTCTCGTGGACGGCTTGATCTTTTGCTCGTCACTCCTCTGCTACCATCTCCCGGAAGAAATCCAGCGCGAGGTCCTCACGGCCGTGGAGAGCAACTTTCGTCCGATCGAGATGGGGCACTGCAGCACAGCAGCCACCAAAAGCTTGGAGCTGAGGCGTTCGTCAACAGTCAAACCGTTAGTCAAGTGTCGTGATGCAAGAAGATATGTAAAACCCCTTTTGGGGCTCTAGGGTTTTAGGATGCCGCGCCAATCGTTCGAGGCTGTGCTCTATCGGGCGCTTGAGGCAGCGGAGCGCAAGGCGGAGCACGACGACGACCTCGACTGGGAGGCATGGAACAAGCGCAAGGAGTGTCTGGTAGGCACGGGCTGGAGCATGGACAAGCTCCTGGTCTACCGCGAGCGATGGAAGCTAGGGGCGTCGTGTATCGTGCGCCCCATCGGCAGGGTGATCGCGGTGGAGCGCAAGCACCAATCCTTCGTCGCGGCGTACGTGAGCAGGCGCATGGAGCGACCGGCGCCGTGGGTGTGGACGGTGCAGCGCAAGCGATTCGCCTATCCTCCCACTGGAAGCATCAAGTACGTGACCGTCCAAGCCCACCACGAGGACCTCTACCGGCTCGAGCCCCACGATGGCAAGGACTTGACCACTCGCCCATGCCCGCGCTTCATCCTCGACGTCGGACAGTGCCAGACGCTGCCCGAGCTCCTCTCCTACAAGGACGCCTACTTCCATAGCCCCGGCTCCAAGGTCCAGACCTTCGTGGCGCTCAAGTGCTACCTCAAGTCGCAGATGAGGCAGATGGTTGCTGTGGTTTTCGAGCGAGACGAAGTTGATGGCAGCAGCGTCACTGCCAGGAGTGCCGTCTCGTTTGGGGAGGAGGCGCTGAATCCCGTGACTGTGGGGTGGCTGGAAGAGCAGGGAATTTCGGTGTGCGGGGTCGGGCATGGCGGGATTGCGTGCGACAGCGAGGGCATCCCAAGCTACCAGATCAAAGTTGACACCACCAGAGTGCTCGAGGGTGCTGGCGACGATGCCGACGCCATTCGGAATCACTGTGGCGACTACTTCACGTTTGATCTCTACGCCATCAAGTATGAGCTCCTCACAACTAGATAGTCTAGACGTGTCTTTTCATCTCTACACCAGCTTAGTCTTTTACTCATACCCGTGTTTTGCTTGTAAGCTATTATCTATGTATCTTTCATACTCCTCTCTTGCCGCCAAGACATGAACAAAGGACAGACTCTCTCGATTCAGAATAAAAGGCGTTGCGAATGAATTGGATTGCAAACAAGCTTGGCTCTGCCGAGTCGCTTCGAGCTGAAGTCGTGAAAAGCGAAAAGAAAAGACGTAGGCCTTGGTCCGAATTCACTATCCATAGCGGTGGACTGCTCTCTGAATCCGGTAAAGATCGAACCGATACACCGCAGGGGGTACAGCATTGCCGAAGATCCACTGCGACAAGATAGGAACCGAATATATCGCCATCCCGGGTTGGGAGCACACGGGATCCCTGACCTCAATCCCGGACCACCTGTTGGGGTTTCTGGGCTTGAAGCCATGAAACGCCAAGGTCGCCATGGTCTCCCCCACAAGATATGTGGCATATGGGCCGAAGGAGTAGCCGTGAAACGGTTCGGCCAGGCCAAGAGCATCTTTTCGGTAGAAGACGCAGACCATTCTATCCGGGAAGTGATCCCAGACTTTAATGCCCATGGAGAATCGCATTGCTGGCTCGTTCTCGAGCGCGGATTCACATCGGTCAAGCAGGCTCTCGAGGCTTTCGGAGTTGGCGATCTGAAAAAACCAGTGATGGATGGCGGGACTTTTAGCGCTCTGCCGGCGACTGGATCCGGACTGGATGCAATCGAGATCCTAGCAACCCGCCGGGCCTTGGAAACAATGAGAGACGCCTCCGGAGTTCCAAGCTTCGAGACCGCTGCACGGAGAAGCGATGAAAGGCGGGCAGGCTCCGCGGTGATCCGGTAGCTCGAATCCGGCCTATCGCGCCATGGATATCTGGACTCGCCAAGCCTTGAAAAACGCCTCCGGAGTTCCAAGCTTAGCACAGCGCTGATCGCTGCCGGCGGACAAGTGATGAAAGCCGGGCTCCGCCAGTGACCGGATGAGATCCCGCCGCTCGAATCCGGTCTCGTCTAGCATGCGATAGTTGAACTCGCCGAGCCTCGGCAACGATGAAGAACGAGCAAAGCGCTCATCGCTGCGGGGAGAAGTGATGAAAGGCGGCGACTTTCAGCTCTCCGCCGGCGACTGGATGATCCGGGAGCTCGAATCTGGCCTAGCGACTGATATCGGAGTGCCCGCGGAGCCTTGGTCCGAAGCTCCAAGCCTAGCAAACCGCTGATCTCTGTGGTGAGAGGCCTACCAGACGCTAGAGAAGCTGGAGATGGAGCGCTGGTTCCTAACCACGCATTACCTTCCATACATTTCCACCCATACCTCCAACGCGAAGAGAGGAAGAACAAGAATCCCCAACGAATATGCTAAGATCCTTAAAACAGTTAAAAAATTTTAAGGGTCCTTAACTTCGAGATGAATGCTTTAGCTGCTTGAAGCACGAGCTGCCTTAGAAGCCTGTTTTCCACCTCCTGCTTGAAGTCCATCCGATCCAGCCTTTTCAGACACTAGGACGTGCTTCTTTGCCTGCACATCAATCGACATTTCAGTTGGATATTAGAAAGAGCTTTCGAGGCAAACCTTTGCGTAGAGAGGCAGAACACAACGCAGCGCAGACGTGAGTCGCCATTGCTGTGCTTGTCAGGATGGAACGCTACACTGGCTTCGCATCCCCTGCCTTTAAGTCCCAGCTCCATTCTTCCCCTGTAACTTCCCTTCTTCGAAGAACCCGAGTCTTCCACCGTGCTTATCACCTCGGAGAATCCTAAAGCCAAGGTAGCTGCATCTCCTCGTTTGGTGATGATGCAAGCTTTGAAGCGGAAAAATGGTGCGAAATCGAGAACAGAGCATCAGCCTACAGCCAGTTTGGCATCCATGGGTTCATGTTGGGCCCAAGGACGGATAGACGTGAGGCAGCCGTAGAGGAAACGGCTCCAGCATCGCACACCTTCTTGTGCCTTCTTGTTGCTTCGTCACCAGCAGCTTTGTAGATTGCAAGATTCACGCCGCCACCACCACCACCTTTGAGGCGCCTAAAACAAAAGATTTGCGTTCGAACACTAAAGCAGAAAAACATCTCACCAGTTTGCAGCGTGGGCCTCCAGTGGAATGGATGTCTCCATAGAGCAACGAACATGGGAGAGCATGCATGTCCGACCATCACAGGGCTGGGGAGTCACTGTTGCCGCGGGTTTCGACGAGAGCACCAAAGTCTTGAGCTTGAGTCTCAAGCAAGCAGTGGAAAGCGCTGGTCCAGAACTTGAAGAAGGTGATGGATCGGTATCTCAAGTTTCCGAAGAGGGCAAATTCCCTACAGCAGTAGAAATCAACGTCAGTTCTAAGAAGATATCTGTAGATTCACCTCATAAGCTCTCCACAGCATCAGGAATGAGATAACGCACTCGATCGTGTAGTAGGCCTCCCCTGTTCGAATCACCCGAAGTTTTGAGAAATCGTAAGTGTTATGTAGCGAGGACATAGAGGTTGGACGCAGTTTACCTCTTGCACTGGCTTGCCACGGTCTTTTGGATTGATCGCATCCGTCAAGCCAAACTTCGCCTTTCCTAGATAGCAAGGTGAAAAAAAAAACGTTGATGCATACCTTCTTCCAGCGTTGAAGGATTTATCGATGGCAATTTTTCGCAGCAATGTTAGCACCTTGTGCAGCCTACACAGACAATATGAAACTCCACAAACCAAAACAAAAAAGAATAAAAAAAGCCTTGAAAACACTTACAGCAAATCCAATAGTTCCGAGACCAAAATTCTACTCTCGCGGCTTTTGTGGGAGCACCAACACCTGGAAGAGAAAGACAAAAACCAATCACTCCCTGGAAGACAAGCAAGAAGTTACCTGTAGTGACACCACAACCGAGGAGACAAATCTTCTCAAGAGGAGCGTCCACAAATGCAAGCTTGACCCACAACAGTGTACTGGCTAGACGTCGAAGTTCCCAGGAAATGGTAGATGGTCTCGCCATCGTGTGAGAAAATCTGCTCTTGCCGTTGCTCACCATCACCCCTCTCTCCGGATCAATCCCAGACGTTGGTCTTTCAGGATTTGCAGCAGTCACAGTCTTTGCTCTAAGGGAGTGAGTGCGTCATCTCCTTGTTGAACACCCTTCACATGTTTGCCTATGCTCTCAACGATTCCAGAACAAACTTCCGACTGTCAAAATTTGAAGGAAATCTCGAGAGCTTTACAATAGTAGACTCACCCAGCCGCTTCGTGACCGAAAATGCGAGGATATATGTTGTCCAGATCGAGAAGAAGCAAAGAAAAAAAGGAGAAGAAAAGGAAACTAGCTTACAGTCTTCCATATAGTGACGTCTGTCTGTGCGACACAGAGAGGTAAGACAAACTTCGGTCAGTCAATGGAAGATCTCTCGCGCTTGGCGATGATCGTTGCCCATCGTCCAGGTCCCAGGATCGCGTTCCAGGATCTCATCGTGAATTTCCTCCGCGTCCCACAGATACCCGGCCTGGGCGCACGCTGTCACGGCCAGATTCCAGGCGACCTCGTTGCGCTGCGGCATGAGATCAAAGACGCGCTTCGCTCCATCAAATCGCCCGGATTTCCTCCAAGACCGTGGAGAAACCCTACCAAGATCATCGTCCAAGAAACCACGCTATTCTACGCGTTCTTGGCATACTCTGGATGCCTTCTTCGGGCAAATGCCGTGATAAACACACACAGGTCAAGATTAAGCACTACCACAAGAATCCCGAGCATTGGCAGCCATCCGCCATCGCCTTCCTCGGGAGATCAATCGCAGGAGCAAGGTAACAGAAATTTCGTGAGTACTAATCGACGAACTAACTGAAACGACAATGGAGAAGCTCTTGGAGGCAATCTGTAGACCTCGTGGTACCGGAGAAATTCAATCTTGATCCAGTAGAGATCAAGCGTCCACAGTGGTTGAGAATGACCTCCGTATCTCCGCCACCCTCGACCACCTTGGGGCCGATTCAAGAAACAATGATCACAGTAACATAGCATGCTGTTTTTCTTTTTTATCTACTAGCTCTGTTTGTTGTTCAGTCTTTGCATGTACTCTTTCTTAAAGACACAGGGACATCGTCTGTTGCCATCGCAAAATGACTCTTGGTAAACATTTGGTTCGTATTTATCCCCATATCTATGTTTCTTACCCTAGAGAATGCTAGGAGCTGCTGCCTCCATGCGTACCGCAACAAGCGTGCTTGTGTATCCAGGACTGAAATCTTTATTTCTTCCTTTCAAGGTATAAAACCGTTCTTTGTTCATGTGTTCAAGATTTTACGTACATCATCACCGAGATCTTCGACAGCGGCCTGGGCAAGGATCTCCATCTCGTCCGTTTGGGGAGGAGGCGCTGAATCCCGTGACTGTGGGGTGGCTGGAAGAGCCGGAAATTTCGGTGTGCGGGGTCGGGCATGGCGCGATTGCGTGCGATAGACCAGATCAGAGTTGACACCACCAGAGTGCTCCAGGGTGCTGGCGACGATGCGGACGCCATTCGGAATCACTGTGGCGACTACTTCACGTTTGATCTCTACGCCATCAAGTGTGAGCTCCTCACAACTAGATAGTCTAGACGTGTCTTCTTATCTCTACGCCAGTTTAGTCTTTTACAGTGATCCCAGACTTTAATGTCCATAGAGAATCGCATTGCAGGCTCGTTCTCGAGCGCGAATTCACATCGGTCAGGCAAGCTATCGAGGCTTTCGGAATTCGCGGTTTCAGCAATTCCACGGGGGGAAAGTGCTTCGGCTGCGAGGGAAGAACAGACATCTGGTTCCTTGTGAGTGTCGTTGAACCACGACACTTCCAGTGCCACACCAAGGTCATTCGTGAGGATCTCAAAGTCGCGGCAATATCCTCATGGAGTTGGTCAGGCATTTCAAAGCGCGTCAACTCCCGGCCAAGCCTCAAAACCAGTGATGGATGGCAGACACTCTGCCGGCGACTGGATGATATCGGGCAGCTCGAATGCAGCCTAGCAATCGAGATCTGAATCCGCCGGGCCTTGGAAACAATGAGAAGTGCCTCCGGAGTTCCAAGCTTTACCGCTGCACGGAGAGGTGATGAAAGGTGGCCTCCGCCGGCAGCTGGATGATCTGGTAGTTCGAATCCGGTCTATCGCGCGATGGATATCTGGACTCGCCAAGCCTTGAAAAACGCCTCCGGAGTTCCAAGCTTAGCACAGCACTGATCGCTACGCGCGGAGAAGTGACGAAAGCCGGGCTCCACCAGTGACCGAATGAGTTCCCGCCGCTCAAATCCGGTCTAGCAAGCAATATTTGAACTCTGCTGAGCCTTGGCAACAATGAAGAATGAGCAAAGTGCAGATTGCTACGGGGAGAAGTGATGAAAGGCGGTGGACTTTCAGCTCTTCGCTGGCAACTGGATGATCCGGCAGCTCAAATCTGGCCTATCGGAGTGCCTGTGGAGCCTTGGTCCGAAGTTCCAAGCTTAGCAAAGCGCTGATCTCTGTGGTGTGAGGCCTAGCAAACGCTAAGCTGGAGATGGAGCACTGGTTCCTAACCAAAACTTGCCTCAACTCTCCATCACCTTAGATGATTTACACTGTAATTCATGAGCTTGCCATCCAGCCCCACTATTGATTGCATTGCTTTGCATGGCTCCTCAAGATTGTAATTCACAAAAGTATTGTAATAGTTCGCAAATGTGATTGCAATTATTGAAAATTATTTATTAATTAGTCTTTTAAGATATTCTTCTTTTATTGCCATAGTATTGTTAGACTTTTTATCATTCTCTGCACAAACTACTTGATAAACTGTTTAACACATGTGCATTTATACCCAAAAGGCACTAAAGAATGAAAATTTAAGTTGTTATTTAACAAAACTCATATTGTTAGTTTTTATTTGCTAGTGTTAAGAGCTCCCATGATATATTTATAAAATGTAAAAATTATTATAAATATAATTGTCAATTTAGCACCGTTCCATATTTTCTGAATATACTTATAGTTAAACCACTGTTCAATTTGATGTAGCCAGTCTTACAACTTGATAATATCATTCTCCATACTCTAGAACATTGAATTTACCTTTTTGTGTCAAGAATGACAGCACAGAGTTAGCTAGTGTTGGTGGTGCCAAAGGCTGAATAAGTGGCAAAATATTTCTGTAGCAAAATATGAGATCCAATACTCTAAGTGGGACAAGGAATTGAGAGAGGATTCCCCACCACTGGAATTCCATTAGGATGGATGGAAAATTAAAATCAACCAGCACATGTGGCCCATCTCCATTCCCACATGAGAGCCTACCATTGCTATCTTCCCTGGAATGGAAGGCTCTGATACTATGTGAATCTAACTAAATATCAATTGATAAGGAAAGAGAGGTAATGAGAAGGTGGAGTGTATGGAAAATCTAGCATCCCCCCTCCACCTTAGTGAGGCCTTTTATATCTGGTGGAATAAGTGCTTAGCATTGTTATATGTGAGTCAGACATCAAGCACCTCACATATCCCCCTGTGTGGTGGTAAGGAGGTCCTCTACCTCTAGCCTGTTGGCACCTTCCTCATACTTCACGTCATGGTCTAGGACATGGAGCTGCTGGCTACTTCACCCCTAAGAACACCTTCATGCTTATCAACACATACTCTTTAGGAAGAAACCCCGTGTTGTGGGATAACCTGCTCAAATTTTGGCTAGAGAGGTTCTAAGAATCCACCATGAGAATCAAGGTGATGGCGTCCTCGTTGCTATTTGATCCAGAGTACTAGATGGTGTCCTTTGGAGAGGCTTCTTTGGGGACATGCATGATGTATGGTGTGTCCACTCTGGTGTATGCATTTGAGTGGGCGAAGCACATGAGCCTGGCATATAACAGTGTGATTTTGGACAAGCCACTCAAGCTCATGGCAACACCTTGGCTAGCACCACTGACTGGCTCTGTACGACACGGGGGCCACATGCCATACAGGAAGAGAGGCAAAGACAATGTAGCTTTAGCCTTTGGTAGCATTTTTTATTTGTAAATGGTGGCCGTTGATGGTAGGGTTCCATTTCTGGTCGTCCAATTCCAATGGTCAAAATTTAAAATACTTGGCCGTCTGATTTCAACGGTCACATTTTCTTAGGTTTCGGAACTAGCCAATGGGACTTGAGAGCTGTGCATGGAACAACGTTTGAAATTGAGGGAATCGGATCGTTTATCTCTGTGGAGGTTTTGCTTGACGAACACTGTGGATTGGATCGGCTGAGTTGAAGTTCATGCTCTCTGGATCCATTGCGTAGTTTTTCTAGAACTTATGTTGATCACACAGCTTTTGGAACGCTCTTGGCTGCAACACAGTGGCAAAAACTTTATGTGGGGGCTTGATGGAGGCGATGTTCATGGCCGCAGCTCTATCTAGCGTCAAGCAAAGCTGACAAAACAGTTTCTTTCGCTTACTGTTATTCCTTTCATTTGTAGATTCCAGGCCATAACCAGGGCTTCACACACATCCTTTCTCAGCCTTTGGCATTAGCGGTGACACAAAGCTACTAGAATTGTAACTATTGCTTCCTTCCATCGATTTGCTTCTCACACAGGGTAGTAACTCATCTCGTGAACAGGAGGTGATAGTGTTACTTCTAGTCTTACCAAGCCTCTAAAACTGTTTTTCTGAATCAGCAAAGTTTAAAAGCTACAAACACTCAGTATATGATCATCCTTCCTAGCTTGCAATTACACCATCAATCGGTGTAGAAAGTTGTGTATGACCAAACAAACCTCTGGAACCACCAGCAACCTCTGTTTTGTAAGATATCTCCACTCACTTCTTGCCTTGATGACGTTAGAGCCACTGTCTCTCCAGCCGATAAAAATCTGCCACCGAAGTTCTATCACTCCGGACGGAGATCATCACGTAGTGTTAAGCCACCGGCTTCAAGCTTTGATCCATGCCTGATCCCGTCCACTGCACATCCTGATGCATTTGCATCGAAAGCTGGAACTCAATGAGGCAGGAGCCCTCTCTTCCTCCACCTCCTCCTGATCACCGAGAGGAAGTAGAGGAAGAAGAGGAAGAGCAACGCAACCAGCAGCCCGGCAAGGATTGGAAGAAGCAGCGGGGTTGCCGCCACAGCCGTCGCTTGCAAGTTGAGATCACTGGAGGAAGCCTGTTGAAGATCCACATTGCCGCTGCTGCCGCCACCTTCGACTTCCAACAGCGAGTTCAGGAAGGCATCACTGCTGCTAATGCCTTCTCCTTCAAATAACTCGATGAAATCACTGGCACTGCCGCTGCCGCTGCTCACCCCGATGTCATACACTAAACTCTGAGAGCTCGATATTGAAGTCCCTTCAGCTTCTTGAAACGTTTCGGTGTTGATCCTCTTGGCCTTCCCGCCATCCTCGCCCAAGCTTCGAGGGAACCACCGCCACATAAAAGGTGGTGGCGATGCTGGTGGTGGTGAAGCATTGCTGCTAGCCTCCTTAGTGTCACCAGTGCCGCCAGCCAGTAACTTCTGAGATGGAAATCCTTTGGCTGCATGGGACTTTAGCACCTGTTCAATGTCCATCTTAGTACGAATATATCTGGTTCCTGTCAGCAGAGGCATACCTTGTAGGATGACTCGTCGGCCATTGCTGCTGCAAGTTCTTCTATATTCTTGTATGGAAGCCTCCTGTGCATTCCCACACCATCACCTCGCAAGCTCCGCCAAAAGACTGAAGCTGGTGGCGATGAAACATCAGCTTGCCTCAACAACTTTCGAGATCCTGCTGCTGCATGAGACTTTAGCACCTGTTCAGTGTAGATCTTAGTACGACTACATATCTGATTCCTGTCAACAGAGACATACCTTGTAGGATGACTCCTCGGCCATTGCTGCCACAAGTTCTTGCCCTTCACTATTCTTGTCTGGAGGCCTCCTGTGCTTTCTCACGCTGCTGGTGCCATCGCCTCTCAGCCTCTGCCAAAAGACTGAAGCTTGTTCTTCTCCATCTTGTTGTGTGCGCAGTGGAGCTATGAAGCGGAACAGAGAAGGTCCATTCTCGTTGGAGACGAAGATAGGAGGACCTGGCGCTGCTTCCAGAAGCATCCGTCGGGAACTGATAACTGGGAATCGATGCCACCCCAGGAAGTTTTTGAGTTCTTCCCATAATTCCTGGGACGTCACCTCGTCCTCCTCCAAGCCCGCGTTCAAAAGCCTACTCCACATTTCTTCTTTTATCGACTGAAGAGTGGTCGGTAGCTTCCAAGTCCACTCTCCAACTAGCTTCTTGAGTTCCTCCACCTCCAGATGCATTTCGGCTCTGGACGGTAGCTGCACCGACGGGAATGTCCAGGTCCGAAAGTAGCTCTGGATATCCTCCCAGCTCAGGTTGTCGTCGTCGTCGTCGATTGCAAGCGTCTTGCCACCGAGAGAAGTATACCGAACTGAATCCACAGCGCCAACCATGACCGCCTCTAGCTGCAAGAGAAGGTTGGTGCGGTTCCAGGCAAAGCATCTAAGCTCTCGAGTTACCTCTTGCAAATCATGGTTGTCATCCTCGAGCACAGGTAACGGTGGTGGATCATACTCGGGAACACTTGATGCTGCTCCGGCTATAACTGCCTCGAGGTGCGAGGGTGGTGCTGGCGAGGACGAATCCTCCAGCTCGATTGGAGCAACCGGCTGCAAGAGAAGATTAGCTACATCTGGAGTTACCTCTTGCAAGTCATGCTCGTCATCCTCCTCGAGTACAGGTGCATCATACTCGGGAACAGTTGATGCTGGTTCACTGCTGGCGATCACTGCCTCGAGCTGCGAGGACAGTGCTGGGAAATCCTCCGCTTTCTTGTCCGCTGTTGCGGCAGGAGTCTGCCCGCACGCGAAAAATGTCAAGGAACAAGAAAAAATGACAGAAACGAGCGAGCTGTGCACACCTCAAGGAGGAGGACCTTCAATCCTGTTGCCTGTGTGCTTGCCTGTGCTGGAGCGCGTCGCAACCAGGAGAACGCCAATGCCAGAGCTTCCATCGCCGCCAATATAATAGGGCAGGGTTACTATGTAAAGTATCGATTTAGAAGATCGTGAGACAAAGAATATTATCGAAGGAATATATGTATAGAGATTTGCTCTCAAGAGCAAATCTGGAGAAAATTCCAATCGTGAAAGTTAAAGGAAATCTCGAGAGCTTTAAAATAGTAGACTCGCCCTGGACCGAAAATGCGAGGGAATATGTTGTCCTGATCGAGAAGAAGAAAAATCAAGACAAGAAAAAAAGGAGAAGAAAAGGAAACTTTGTCTGTGCGACACAGAGACGTAAGAAGATCTCGCGCGCTTGGCGATGCTCGTGGCCCCTGCAGTGGAGATCGTCCAGGAGATCACGTCCTTTGCCGGCATTCTCTCGAATCTGGCCTCGATCCAGGTCCCAGGATCGCGTTCCAGGACACGCTGATGCATCGCATCAAATAGCCGATCGCCCTGGCCATGGGCGGATCATCTCGTTCCAAGAGACGAGATGATCTCATCGTGGATTTCCTCCGCTTCCCGCAAATGCCCGGCCTGGGCGCACGCCCAGATTCCAGGCGACATCGTTGCGCTGCGGCATGATATCAAAGACGCGCTTCTCTCCATCGAATCGACCGGATTTCACAAACCATGACAAGATTATCGTCCAAGAAACCACGCTATTCCCGGACATTCGCTCAAAACGCGTTTTGGGCATACTCTGGATGCCCTGTTTGGGCAAATGCCGAGACAAGCATATTTCACACCACGACGTCGCGGATGGGCATCCTATCAAACCAAACAGTTTTTCATGAGAGAAGATTTAGATCTACTCTGGAAAATCAAAGCCGATGGACGTGCTGGTATGATCTTTTCCTGGCTATTATTTTGGTGTTAAGATCTTAGCGCTTAACATCCTTCTATCTCGCGGCGAGCGCTATTGCGGAACTCGATCCTACTGCATCAAGCGTAAGCATGCCAAAACTGTAATAACTATCTATTGCTCAATCAATTCTGTACAAAGAAGCTTCGAAACAGAGAATGTTGGAAGGTTTCTAAGCCTTGACATTGTCACTCACCTCCCCTGCCTTGTCCTCGGCACCAGCACTAGTTGCCGTGTCCTCCTCTTCGCAAGGCTTGGACAACGTCGCTTCCTCTTCCGCTGGTTTCTCCTCGCGCGCTCGATCACCACTTGGCTCGGGAGATGCCTGGTTCTTTGGTAGCTGCCAGGGAACGAACAATTCAATCTCTCTTTCGAGCCGGGAGAGAAAAAAAAAAACGAAAAAACAAGAAAGATATACCTTGCTCCAGCTGATCCGCGAGAAAAGGCCCGGCTTGCGCGCTGGCTCCTCCTGAGAGTCTGTCGATTTCCCAGACTCTACAGGGCTGCTGGGCTTTGGCTTTGATGTAGCAGCCTCGGTGCTCCTGTAAGGAAGACAACTAAATTCACGTACTAAATGTTGGTGTTTACCTTGGTGAGGAAAGAGGCCAGGACCATTTAGAGGGCTCCTCCTCCTTCTGGCGTCGGAGGTTTCCGGTCTGTCCGGCCTCGTACTGTAGAGTTGCTTCCAGCATTGTCTCGGCCATCACTGCTCTCTTTTCCAGAGCCGCAAACTTGTCCATCAGCTGCTCATATTTTTCCTGTGAATTTAAAGATTCAGTAAAACTGGACGACTTGCTAGCAATCTGGTGTTACCTGCATTACTGTGGCAGCATGCCGTTGTGCCGCAGCATCTTGCTCGGCAAAACACCGCGCGTCTTCAGTAAGTTTCTGCTCTTGTTCAATTCTCAGCATAACCTGCAAAGACATTACGGAATTTCAATTTCTCTTCCAGTTTCTAAGATGACTGACCTGCACCATGGCCTTTTCTTGCTCCTGCTTGTCAGATAGCATCTGTTTAACAGTAGAAAGTTCAGCTTCTAGGCTTTCCACCTATACACGAGCTGAAGTGAGAGAGAGAAAAAAAGAAAACTTGGATCTCTCGAACCTTTGCAGACAATTCTCGCCTGTTATCGTCTTTGACGATTTCCATCAAAGCCACGTCTAATTCCTCTGCCCTGTAAAACCACTTTGTACACTCTTGGAAAAGTCTAGGCAGGCACTCACCTGGCCGTTGCTCTTTTCTTTTCCTCGAGCGCGAGACACAGCTCATTTTTCAGCCAGGCCACCTAAACACCATAAACAGTTAGTAAGAAAATAGGTATTAAAAGAAATCCAGCGTACCTGCTCTTCCAAGTCAGCAGGATCCTTCTCGTCAATTTCTTCGTCTTCCTCGTCTATTTCTTCAATATCACCTGACTCAGCAATGATTTCCGCCGTGGTGATTTCCTTGGTAGACGTGTTCAGTGAGCTAAATTTCCTTGAGAGCTTTTTGACAAGAGCGCCTTGGGAACTCCTCCATAAACGAAGCTCGGCTGCTCGTTCATCAAGAGTTGCTAAAACGATTGGCCGGTATTTGGTCCGAAGCGCCTCCAGCCGTTCGATTTTTTGAAAACCCATGCAAGCGGTCAAGACAAGCTGACTGCTATCAAATGTTGCACCGGTCACTGTTTGCATCACCGAGATACAATCGCCAGCGTCACGTGAGGCCAGAAGAGCAGGAGCTGAGACAGGTTAAGAGATTAATAACGTTGATATTCATTACAGAAAGCAACTTCTAACCATGCAGCTCCAAAAGAGCAAGAGCAGTGCGAAAAAGCATAGTTCGGTTGCCTTCAAAAAGCAAGACATCCCATACTCTCAAAACTGCACAAGTTAATTTTCATCAGCGGAAAGAGGAAATGCATTTAAATTGTACTGACCACTTTCCCAAGGTAGGACGTTCACAAATATAGATAGGAACCAGGGTCCACTCATCCACGATATTTGAACACCAAGGGATTCAAAATGCGAAACTGTAAAAGTGCCACTTGGCTCAATACCCGAAGAGAATAAAGCTCAAACAAGTACTTAGCCTCGGAAACTGTTCTCGAGCAAGCTCTTCAAAGACAAGTTGGTCCACCTGCAAAATTCTGTTATACGGTGCACCACGATTTCTGTCATAAAAACCTGTGCTTCTAAAAGCTTTTCGGAGTAGTAGCCTTGGAAGTACTCGTCTATGATACCGGTCAATGTCCTGGTACACATGCATAACAACTCGACTTCTAAATCGAAATTGAAAGAGCTGAACATACCAGAACGCATTTTCCTCCGGCATCAGCAAAAGAAGCAACCCAGCAAAAAAATTCATGGCCTGCAAGTATTCAAGACGATCTTTTAACACTTAAGGCTACTAATCTTCAACCAACCTGACAGTATCCAACATCAGGATTATGTCGTGCGTATGCAGTCAAAAGCCTGCGCAATGCGTTCCGACCATCTTCATCTAGAGCTGGATGACCAGGAAAAGTTCGCGGTAAGTCCTACACCAGAAAACATCGAACTGAATTTACATTATACTATCATGGTATAGTACCTTTTCAATTTGGTTCACATATTTTTCTTGTGCTGGAACAGAGGGAGGTTCGTCATGGTGTGTATAACCATTAGCATTCCCATTTCCATTGCTTGATGGCTTTTCCAACAAACGCTCATAGTGTCCTTCAACTCTCCTTGTCTTGGTGCGAACAAACACTTGCCAAAGCTGCCCGAAAGCAAAACGAAACTGAGAACGTACGAAAACAAGAAACAGAGTTACCTCCCCTCGCAGAGCCATAGGAACGCCGCCTCGAACAAGGAACTGCAGCTCTTCTCTCCATGGACTTTCTTTTCCATGAATGGCCGATTCGCTGTCTGACTGGTCACTGGAAACTAAAGAATCAGCAACAGCATCCGACTTGTCCACGTCGTAAAACTCATCGTCCGAGTCATCAATATCAGATGCTCCGCTATCTGTTTTCCGGGTCTTCAAAACGTCCCCATTTTCTAGTGGTTTGGTTGCATGCTGCTGCCTGCCGGCATTAGTCGCAATTCCTTGTTCCACAATGTTGAGAGACGGCCTTAATTCACCCCACCTCTGGACAACTCTATTTTCACCGTCAGGCTTCGCATTAACTTCACCGTCTGATGAAGCGTCCTTTTCAGCTCCTTTGGTGGCTGAAAAATCCGCAGCATCACCGTAAGTTCTCAGGAAATGCTCCCAACGCTCAGATCTTTCGGCTTCTTCTTCCTACACAACTCGCTAGGATAAGTACTTTGAAAGAGTAAACTAGAAAAACGCGTTAAAACTACAAAGCACCTTGTAAATCGATGTGAACTCCCGATACCTTTGCAAATGCTGTGGCCTCAAGATGAATCCATACATATCCCTGGATCAAGAAGAGTTCATGAGAAAAAATCGATATCTACCTGCATTGCCACATACCTGCTCAGTTCCAAGGGCGCGGATCCCTTCTTTCGCGCCCTGCTCATCGCCTTCCTCATTGCAGCCTCCTCCTATAGCTGCATTTCCCCGGAATTCCTCTCCGCAAGCGCCGGAAGAGCGAATTCCCGCGGAAGAACACGAAATTTCCCAGATCCGCTACTCTGCCATCGCTAGCGGGCACACCATGGCCGGCGCAGCTGCAATGCGGGGATGGATTCACCTGGAGCGAGCTCTAGAAGGACGAATCCGGGCTCCAAGACGCCGGCGATGGTGATGGATAGAACCCTAGCCCTTGCCAAGCCCGTGTGATGAATGGCGCTGGCTCTAGGTAGAAGGCAAAATACTCGCAATGGTCTAGTGTAAATGGGCGTGTCCTCAAAACGAGGGCTTGTAGGTAAACAAAGCAAAGCCTACTTTTAAGATAGTGGCTAGCTAGCAAAAAATGCGGCGACACACTTTAAAACCGCGTTTCGATTCCTGCCCGTGACATATGCTCTTTCACCAAAGCTATTGGAACCTGGAACAAACACCTCGTTGGAGACAAAGCTTTACAAAGTAAAGACTTACTTCCTTTCTGTGAAAGATCCCTGCGGCCAAAGCCGCCGACGCTGGCGTCTCGGAGAAAACATCTGAGAAGTGATCCACAGTCCCGGCACCGCTGCTTGCAATCACCGGGATTTTCACGGCCTCGGAGATTAACTTCACGAGCTCCAAGTCGAATCCTTCACCTCGGCCTGTTTAAGCTTAAGTTGCGTATGAACATCCGTTCAAAGAATAAGAATTCTCTCGGTACTTACCGTCGCAGTCGATGCAATTAAGAAGGATCTCTCCGGCGCCGAGTTCCTCCACCGCTTTTGCTAGCTCGAAAGCTCCGATCGGCCTGCCTTCCCTGCCACCATTAACCTGTGAAAACCAGCTTTGTAAGTACGAAAGATACGAAGAGATGGAAGACTAATAAAAAAGGCGTACCGTGCACTGGTACCAAGCGAATTGCTCGCCGTTAGGCCCTGGACGAGCCACTTTGACAGTCTTGTAAGGTACTTCGCTCGGACTTTTAACAAAAACCTTGCGTGGATCTATGCTGACCACCACTGCCTGCAACAGTATGAAAGATTCGTCCGACCGTCACGCTGAGAAATTTTAATACCTGGTTGCCGTAAACATATGAAATTTGCTCCAGGCTTGTGTTTCCGGTCTTTTGCTGGGAATGAAATGGTGTTAGCAGATAAATGAGTGGATTTATGCAAGAAAATCACCCCAGATTTTATGTACTCCTCAGCGGCGTAAACGGCATCGCTCCCGATGGATATTTTATCCGCGCCGGATCTAAAGTATTCCGCTGCAACCTCTAGACTGGAATAATATCTGAAAAACCACAATCCAATGATTCTGTGAAGTTTTAGAAGCACTGAAATTTTACCTTCCATCCTTGTCGGTAAAATCCTTGATTCCTCCCCCAACTGTTAGAGGAACAAAAACCTTCTCAGACGCTTTTCGTAAAACCTGGTCCAATGACATAAAAGTTTGTTGTCAGTTTGCTGTTTCGTATTTTACCTCCAACATTGGTAAGTCCCCCAGAGGAGAATTTCTGAAGCCGGTTATGTTCAAAAATGTTACCTGAAAGATGAATGAAAACGTATAATTCATCGCAGGCAGCTTACTTCATCGGCCCCATCCATATAATAAGAGCTGGCCAAATCTACGGGTTTTCCCAAATTGCGCACCTAAACCCAGCGTTGATATCCCGTTTTCAACAAAACAAACTTTCAAACACGAACACTACCTCTCGTGTTTCAGTGTGTTCTCTCACATCGTATTGATCACCCTTCGTGACCACAAGATCACCTCTATCATTCGTTCGAACGTCAAGGCAAGCAATCACCTGTTAAGTGAAGAATGATTAGAATGATATCCTAATGGCTTGTCTACCATACCCGTTTGGCCAATTGCACCGCTGTCTTTCCTGGCTCTGCTTCTTCTGCTTGTTTCGCGACTCTCTAAAACAAACTCTGATGTAAGAGCTGCTTAAAAGTAAGAAAACTTGTTATAAGTCACCTCTGCTGCTTCAGACTGCCCTCCTCCAAGAAATCTTCGAATAATGTTAAGCCCGGTTACTGCAAAAGAGACATTCGCAAATCTGAAAGTCAAAATGCCCACTCATCGCCTTAGAGACGAGGGCGCTCGGCGTTACACGAAACCCGTGCTCGAAAGAATGTAGCTAACCTCCACTCTTCTCGGGATGGAACTGAGTGCCATGCACATTTCCTTTTCTTACTGCAGCAATAAAGTCTGTTCCATACGTGCTCGTAGCGAGAACCCAGTCTTTGTTCTCGGGAGTCTGTAAAAAGAAAAATTGAAGTTGCAGAAAGACAAGAAGAAAACATGGCTAAAAGAATAAAAAAGAGTGCAAAGAATACCTCGACTGCTCGGTACGAGTGCACAAAGTAGACATGGCGACCTTTGACGCCATCCAGTATCGATGCATCTTGCTTTAAGTGAAGAGCATTCCACCCGATGTGTGGAACTTTGAGGCCCGAGGATTCATCGAAGCGTTTGATGCCACCGGGTATGACACCAAGCCCCTCCACTGTCATGCATCGTGTTTAAGACTGAAAGCATGAATTTTGAAAGACTCACCGTAGCCAGTTTCTTCTCCATACTCAAACAAGAGCTGTAAGCCCAGGCAGATGCCAAGGAAAGGACGATCTTCCTGGACATACTCGCGTAGAGCTTCGATTAGACTGCAAGATTTTAAAGAGATAAGTCTCTAGATTTCAGGAAAAACACGAAACGTACCCTCTGTTTTTGAGAGAATCCACTGCAGCCCAGAAGGATCCGACTCCTGGAAAGATCAAACGCGTAGCTTTCTCGATGTCCTTGGGCCCAGTCACCTAAATTCGCAGAGAAAATAAGGAAATGCTGGCCGTGAAGGAAAAGTCCTTACGTCTTTGATGTGAAATCCCATAAGCTGGATCGCATTCCGGACGCTTCTAACATTCCCGGCCCCATAATCCAGCAAAGTAACCTCTAGCAGAGCGTTTGCGTGAGCTAGCTTGACGATGGATGAGGCTTACCGGGACGATTTTGGCCGATTGGCGTAGCTCCAATGGCGCAACGCGCGCCTAGCGCCATGCTCTGAGACTTAGGGTTCTTCTTTCCCAAGGGTTTATGAGGTTTGTTTAATGAAACACGCATTTTAATTTATCAGACACTACTAATAAATTTTCCAAACTGTGCCCTAAGCATGTATTCTACCAATTAAATTAATTTTGCTCTAATAGTGATTTAATGCATAAACGCTCGAGATCTATTGGAGGGATTTTTGCATAAAAAGTTGAATCTCTCAGTCTTATTGCACCACTCGTATCATAATCTATATGAAAACAATTGATTCCACACGCTAAAATCCGTGATTTTTTTCATTCGCAACCAAGAATTAAAATATCTTTAAAACTAGAAACACCAATTTGCAACCTCAAAGCTTCTGCAAAGCCCAAAATCTTCAGGAGGCACCCTAGCCTTCCAAAGATTATAGATAATTGTTATTTTTATTTGAAAACATTTTTATTGATAGAGGGAGCTAGCTATCAAACTCCATCTAGCAAGGCACACAGCCAGAGCAATTGCAAGAGAGTGGCCATGGATTGCAAACTCCCGCCTGACATTTCATGCACCTGTAGGCATTTGGAGCCACAAGCTCAGGATGGCAAGACTGGCAGTATGCAGTGCATATCCCATTGAGCTTTGGGCAGAAATCCACCTGATTATTACATTTTGGTGGCGGTGGTGGTGCCTGAGCCATGACATTAGCCACAAACATAAAGCACACCAAGAGAGTGGTAGCAAGCTTGAAGAAAGAAGCCATGATTTTCGTAATGAGAATTCCAAGCAAAACACTTGCATTTTATTCTCGATTATAGGGTCTTATCGATCTACCACAAGATTCAATCGCATCCAGAATAATATTTCTAAGATCTTTTAAAATTTCAAAATTGAAGTAAAGACCTTTACTTTACTCCATAATGCCCTAGTGAAGAGCCCTAATTATTTCTCGCGATGGATTGGCAGTGGCGCTTCCTGATGGTTGCATTTTTGGTGTCGCTCAGCCACGGAGAACCTTTGTAAGCTCTTCTATGCACCTCTCTTTGCGCTTGAAGTGTTTTCTCCAGAGGCGATTCATCGTTTAGCTGCAATAACACGGTCCAAGGTCCTCATCTTCTCGCTGACAGCCAAGGTATGGCATTTTCTCTCGTTTTTCTCTTTAACTTCTTTCTGGTTGGGATGTAGGATATGTTTGTAGCGTTAGAAACATTGATTTTGGGAGAGGATGCTGTCCAGAAGAGGGGCAACAATTCTCTTGCTCGTAAGTGGTGTTTCCTTTTGATTTCTCAATATCTGGATCCTTGAATTTGCTACGACAGAGGCTGTAACTTAGTTTCTCAGTGCTGTAACACTTTCGAGTACTGCGTTTCTTGCTGCTTGGATCCCATTCATGTAAGACCAAGCGGAGGTTTTTCGCCTTTCTTTCTTATTATCTATTGTGCTTGCAGACGTCCAAGGAGTTTGCGCTGAGCTCCAAATCCGCGAGGCAACTTACTGCTGGTAAGACTAATTTGTGTCAAGAGGATCTAACGTTTTCCTCTCTATAGCAAATTTTGTATCAGTTTTTGAGTACTGTACTGGAAGATGTCGCCACAATTCTGGAAGTGTGGTATTTCATTTCTAAAACTTTCCTCGATCTCTTCCAGTACTGATCTCGAAGTGCTACAGGTGCATGAGAATGCGTACACTAGTGAGTATCATCACTGCTTTTTTACTCAAACGAACTTATCATCTGGACGCGGTAAAAAATTATTTACTTTGCAAAGAAATGTTTTGAGAACCTTGATGTTTTTGTAGATCACGGAGTTGAAGCAGGCGAGAACACAGATTATTCACTGATAACTGGCAGGTAAAAAATCCTCTTTGTTTTTTTTTGCCGATTGTTATATCAACTTTGTGTAAATACTAAATACACAGACGTGGTCAGTCTTGCGATGAAGCATGTCGTCAGAGAGGCAAGAAATGCAAGGCCTCTATCCTTCCTTTGATCAACGAGTGCTCTGTGTAAGTCCTCCATAAACCTTCTCGAAGCTCAAACTCTTGTCGCTCTAAATTCTTAATTCTTGAAACAGGCTCCAGAAGAGCATGAATTGCAAGGGCGCTTGCATCTCCGGATCGGGACCAGACCTGCCATCGGAAGTTGTGAGCTCGGCTCCAAGACACCTCGTAAGATCTTTCCAAAAACATCTTTTTTGTTTGCTCGTTTTTTTTTTTCTTCGTTTTCAAAAATTTTCTTTACAGCATCCAGGAGCATGCGTATTCAATTCCAAGAACACATTGCTTTCATGCCAGGGTGCTCATCGTTACACAAAGAGGTTATGCCCGTGTGGATAGATAAAGGGACGGGAATGGTCCCAGAGCGTTCTCTTGGTCGGGTTGAGGTGCTACTTGTGATGGAGTTGTAGAGAGCAAAGCCGCGCCAGTCGGAGACGCTATAGAAACTAGGCAAAGCAGTCTCGCCACAAGGTATCTGTTAAGTTCCAGAGGTTGCAGCAGAAAAACAAGCCTCTCCGTCGAGAGCTCCCTTCACTTGGACTCCTGCTAGTGTGGAATTCAGCGCGGTGCTCCATGGCATAGCAGCATGAAGAGTCCAAGGCATCGTCTCCATAGCTCCACCAGAAGGCAACTCGCGCTCTTGAGGTAAGTTGCATTTCCTACTATTCTTCTAACTCGGTTGTCCACAGTTCAGGGTCTGAGCGAAGGACTACCATGTGGATATTGAAGCTCGCTCTAGAGGTACTTTCATTTCTTACATGGAGTGGCTCATTTTGAGCGGTGAGAGCAAATCACAACAACAAAAATCTTCTTATTTTACAGGAGAAACGAAATGAAAAGCTTTCTCCATTGCTTTTTTTCTGTAAAACAATGAGCCAGCACTCCGTTCCTTGATGAAACTTACGTGATGTTCTTTAATCTTCTTTCTCAGAGAACAGCAGAAATCGTGCACTGCTTCATTCATCTGGTTTTGTTTGACGTGATGTTGTTTAGTCCTCGTCCTCGAGAGCCACGGGAGACTCCGGGCCGACGAGAATGTTGGAAGGAAATACATCCTGTGGTTCTGGGTACAGTAGCTGGGTTTTCCCCTGAACAACCACCCAACAAAAAGTTATGGTGTCATGCTTAATCCAAGTCCTCTCACCTTTAAATAACGGTTGAGCAGCGTTGTGGTACTGTGATTAAATCCTTGTACGGGCTTTCCTTTCGTTCGTGAAGCGTTCATCTGTGTGCGAACTCGGGATGCAAGCACCTGAAAATGAAAAGGTCGGATTTTCGATTGGTTTCAGTCGAGAATGATGGGAGGCCAAGTGTACCTTGCCGAGTTCCACGCCCCACTGATCGAAGGAGTTGATTCCCCAGATAAATCCCTGCACTGCGATCCGGTGCTCATACAAAGCTAGAAGCTGGCCAACTGTGTATGGCTTTAGAGTTGGTAGCAGCATGCTCAGGGATGGACGGTTGCCGGTGAAAGTCTGCAAGAACAAGGTAACTGTAGAGCCGCAAGGAAAGAACCTTCAGGAACTTACTTTGTGAGGAATCAAATAATCCGGGACACCTTCCGCTCGAAGTTCCTCGGGGGTCTGAAGAAGAAACATTTAGACCGTGAAAGAAACACGAGAGATTCCTTACTGACCTTGCCATAAGCCAACGCATCTGCTTGGGCGAAAAAATTGCACATAAGCTCGTCGTGGTTACTGACAATCTCATCTGAATGTTTGAATCGTCAGCCTGCGGTAACGAGAGTAATAAAAATCTTCTTACTTCTCAAAAACACTGATTGCTGGCTTTTGATGATTCCAATGAAGTCGCATGGAACAACTCTACCCTGGGACGCACGAGAACAAGTCAAAAGGGCAAGAACATACTACTTGAATTTTATAGCATACCTGGTGGATTAATTGGTAGAAGCTATGCTGACCATTGGTCCCTGGTTCTCCAAAGTCAATCTCTCCTGCCTCATAATCGAGTACTTTTCCATCAATCGTGACTCCCTTGCCGTTGCTTTCCATGCTCACCTGTAAAAAGGCAAGGCACAATTGTTTACTTTATAAACATGGAGAAGAAGTACGTACTTGCTGGATATGTGGAGCCAATTTTTGCAAGGCTTGACAATATGGCAGGATAGCCTACATGGTTGATCATGCAGCAATTTAGCTCACATAGAATGCTGTGGGACCGTACCAGTGCGGGACATCCAAGAAAACTCGCATTCCATACGCTCAATAGACCCAATAGAACCTGAAAATGACACTTCATAAGTTCTACACTGATATCAGCAATATACTTACAGGCAAGTTATTCTCAAAAGGTGCGGTACGAAAATGCTGGTCAATGCTCCAAGCTCCCTCGAGGAACCTATAGTGCAAGTTTGTAAAACCCTGTTGACTAGACAATGATAGCATACTTGGTAATGTTCTCAAATCCATATTGTAGAGACAATGGGAGCACCCCAACAGCACTGCATACTGAATCGACCGAGACATTAGTTAAAAGCACAGGAGGCTTCTTGCTCAGATTTACTCACCACTATAGCGACCTCCAACCCAATCCCAAAAAGCAAACGCATTTTCAGGGTCGATGCCAAACTCTTTCACGAGCTGTCACAAGATCACGCTACAAAGTTCGCAAAAGGAAAATTTTAATCGCACCTTCACGTTTGTACTGACAGCAACCATGTGCTTAGAGACTGCATTTGACCTGTAACATCAGACATCAACCAGTCACACAATCCAGCCAGTGTTAAAACACATACCCAAGCGCCGATGTGATCCAGGACCGCACAGTCCTTGCATTCAACATAGTTTCCGCGGTTGTGAAGGTTTTGGAAACGATCACCACTACAAAGTGAGAGAATAATTAACTATACAAACTTCAACAAAACGCACATACCAAGGGTTGTTTCTTGCTTCAAACCATTCAAAGCCCGTGCAACGTCAATAGGATCTACATTTGAAAGGCTGCGCTTAAACAAAAAAGAAACGCTTAAAAATCTTAAACGCAAGAACATACTTACAATCGAAGTTTTCGATTACGCGCAGCTTTGGCAGTCTCAGGCTCTGCACGGACACAGCGTTAAAAAGGGAAGCTTGAAGTTGGTTCAAAAGACCTGTTTGCAAAGCTGTATGAACAAAAAGAGGGCCCAAAAAACTTCCACCGATTCCTATCGCTACAACATCTGTTAGGGGCTTCCCTGTAGCTCCCACCTAATAGATAAACGCAGATTAGCAAACTACCTCAAAAGAAAGAAAAAAAAGACAAAAAGAAAAAGTTTTGGGGTCACTTACCCAAGTGCCACTTCGCACTCTATCTGAAAAATCCTTGATTTTGTCCAGTACTTCCCAGACGTCTGGAACAACATCCCGACCACTCTCGAAAATGTGTTCAGTTCTTGGAGCTCTAAGCGCCACATGAAGAACCGCCCGATCCTCGGTGCTATTGATCTATAACAAAAGAATGGTGATCATCAAGATTTTCAAGATTAGGAGGAGCAAAGGCTCTTTACGTGTTCTCCGATAAACATCTTCTTTATTTTCTCCTCCAGCTTTGCTTCCTGTCCAAAACAAGAATGGGGATAGAGCCAAAAAGAAAGGAAAAATGCAACCAACCTTGGAAAGCGAAAAAAGCTTTTCCATGGTTTTTTGCGTTGCTCGCTGCCTAGAAAAGTCTATCAATATCCCGTCATGCTCCCTGCGCCACGAAAAACAAATTTTGTCATACAATCATTTTCTATATTTTTGTCAAGGCTTACTTGATCATCCCCTCGCATCGAGACGTATCAGTCAAAAGCTCCCTCAAATGCGTCTTGTTGATCTCCGCGACATGATCCTACACACATTGTCCGATCAATCAGCTCGCGAGAAGAAAAGGTAAAGAGAAGACGCTACACTCACCTTCAAATCGATCCAAGCCTCACTCTCGGATATCAATCCAGTAGCCGCCATGATATCGCCAATCGCCTGGAAAAGCACTGCTCGATTGAGAATATTTCTTCCAAAATATCGATCATAGAACCTCTACAGTGACGCCGCAGCGAGTATTCCTGGCGATGCTCCCGCCGGCGTGAGATAAGGCGATCAAGGATTTCTTGCAAATCGGCGCTCTGCGCATCCAAATCAATCGATGGAGATGGAGATTGGGGTTTCCAGAGGCGCGAATTGCCTTGGGAGGAATCAAAGAGATGGATTACCTGCTTAGGGGCAGCGCCGATGGCGCAGCTCCACTGGAAGGCGATGGAAGTCGCTGCTCCGGCGAGGCCGAGAGGGGCTGGTGTGAGGAAATGGCAGCATGGACTGACAACACCATAGCTAAATTAAATTTCTCCCAGTCTCTAATGACATGCCCGCTTTAAGCCCACTCAAATGCCGCCACGTAGCAGCCTCTGTTTAGGGTAGGAGATGGAATATTACACTCTTGCGCTTTCATCGCTAGGGTTTTGAAAGGAGAGAGCGCGCGGGCATGGCGGACAAGCTCGTCGCGGCCGCGCTCCAGGAGATTGCGGCCGAGGGAGAACAAGGTTAGTGATGGCCGGCATTTTTCTTCTTCTCCAGCCGATCGATCGCTTTGCGCAGGATGCCTTCTCGCCAAACTCTGGGCCTTCCTCCAGGCCACGCCCGCGGGGCTGGAAATTCACGTCGACGATCACGTCAAGCAGGCGGTGTGGCGGGGATTGCTCGCGGTGCCGGGGCTGAGCTTCAAATTCTCGGGCCAGTCCAATGCAGCAGCAATGCCGGCCTCGGATCCCTCGATTCAGTCTTTGCAGAGCGCCGAGAGCTTGGAATTGGTCGTGGTTGCCTCTCAGGACATCCGAGATGCGTGCTTGGGTCTCTACGATATCAGGCACGCCGACACACAGCCTTCTCAGATTCAACACTCCATTCTCGAGCGTCTTGCTAAGGCACGGTACGTGAAATTCGCGATTGTAGAGAACTTGAGTTGATAGCTTAGTCTTTTCGGATTTTTCTTCCAGGACTGAGGGAGTGACACAGAATCAGCTCGGTAAGGATTTCAAGGTGGAAGGAAACAAGCTTTTTTATATCCTCCGGAGCCTCGAATCGCGTGGCCTGGTCGTGAGGAGGTCCACGCTTGTGAGGAATAAGGACACAGCGAAGGGTGGAGGCTCGATAGTTTTGACAAACTTGGTCCATCTTACGAGATACGCCAGGCATTTAACTTTGAATTCGCACCAGCGGTTTGAGATATCCAATGGTGCCGAGGACGCTGCGTTTCCAGAGGATCCCGACGACGCTGATGACAATCACTCCAAGGGGAAGCATTTGATGATCAACGACGACTTGCCTGCCATGAAAGCTATCTGTGATAAGCTGCAACAAGCGGAGGGCAAGGTTCGCTAGAGGATTTTGGACTTTTGGCTCGCTAACTGTGGAATTTTCTGTGAAGGTTCTTGTTGTCTCTGATCTGAAGCTTACACTGGGCTATCGAATGTCTTCTGGACACCGTGCTTGGCGGAGGGTTAGTGGTGTTTTTCCTCTTCACAAAGATTGCATGCTTAATTATGTTTAAACAGCTGATGAAAAGGCTGAAAGAGGCAGGTTTTGTCACCATTATAGAGGCAAAAGTGGGCCGCAAGGTAAAAATCTGCACTACATGTTCCATGTTCATGTAAACGCATTGTGCTATGTCCAGGTAAGATCCTGCATTCAGCTGCTGAAGGCTTTCAACGAACACGAGTTTAGCGCTTCTACCTCTGTTGAAGCGGATACCGAGCAACAGTTGAAAGGCCCAAAGAGAGGTCAAGTTACGGAACAGCTTGTGGAACTTTCTGTTGATCAACAGATTTATGACATGATTGATGAAGGGGGGAGAGAGGGCCTGATGATGATGGAGGTAAGGTAGGACATACATAAACTTCAATAATTGTAACCTTCTGTTGTTGCATAGGTTTGGAAGAGGATTGGACTTAATAACAAGAGAAACTATTACCGGATTCAAAACATGACCATAAAGAACG
The DNA here is from genome assembly GCF_000143415.4 of Selaginella moellendorffii. Taxonomy (NCBI): domain Eukaryota; kingdom Viridiplantae; phylum Streptophyta; class Lycopodiopsida; order Selaginellales; family Selaginellaceae; genus Selaginella; species Selaginella moellendorffii. Next base: position 547,608 of record NW_003314290.1, on the reverse strand, counting down.
GCATTCTTTTCGAAGCGGAGAATCACAAGCGCTCAACATTGTATCGACTGAGAACCACTCACCGCACAAGAGAGGTCCCTGCAGAACAGGATGAAGATACTCAAGATCCACTTGAAAATATGGAAGAAGCTACGGTGCCTTCGAGTGACAGCCTCAAAAGAGTTCAGAAGCTTCCTCTGATTCGCAAGAACGCGAAGAAGGTCGAAAGCGATTCATTGACAGAGTCCATGGTCAAGATTGATACCGAGACGGATGCTGGAAACACAGTCATTACAACCCTGCCAGCTACGGAGGCTCTCAGTCCAGCTATTAACGAAACTCCCGAAGGGATGGATATTACGCCGGTTCCTACTACGCCAGCCAGCAGCTTTCCGCCTCCATCTTTGTTTCGAATCGGGCAACCATATCCTTGCTTGACTGTAACGACTACGAGTTTACAACGAGAGCAACGCATTCTGGAAAGGTTACAGGTAAAGAACGCTCTTTTTTAGTATACTATCGGCCGACTGACGATATTGTTTTAGGAGGAAAAATATGTAGTGCGAGCTGAGCTTCACCGATGGCTTGAAAGCATAAGTAACCGGAAGACCATGATGGACAGAAAGACATTGACTCGAACTCTTCAGAAGCTCCAACGTGAAGGCCGATGCAAGTGCATTCTGCTGAGCATGCCCGGGTCGACGAACTGCGGTCGCAAGAGAACTGCGGAGGTCGTTCTTCTTCCGTCAGTGAAGGTGGAGCCTGACTTGCTCAGCGTTATTCACGAACGTATTCGAAAGTTTGACATGGAAAGCCGTGGTCACGGGTTACCCCGCGAGAAGGCGTCAGTCAACACGGTACCTGTTCTTACTGGCTTGAGAAGGATGAAGGTGAAACACAAGAAAGCGCCCTTATTATCACAGATTGATGCAGCCAAGACAGTGGCCCTTCAAGCTAACGGGTTCGTGCCGGCAAAAATGGTCAGAGCTCGGATGCTGCATTATTTCCTTTGGAACTACACCAATGACTTTTTGGACGAAGATATGGGCCTCGAGTTTGGTACACCACGCTTGACGGATGGGAGAGGGTACCGAGTCTTCGGATTGATGGCTGCAGTACAGTCTATGCCGCTGGAGTTATTTCTCCAAATGGTTGGCTCGAATAGAGTGATCGACAACTTGACAGAGCGTTGCAGACAAGGCATGCGGCTTCGTGACCTTCCCGAAGGTGAACAAGTTATTTTGCTGGAGAATTCTGCTGGAGGACGTTTGGCATGGCTCGTGGATATTCTTCGTCGTCTGAAAGTAAGTTTTTTTATTCTCCTGCATACTATCTTATCTCGTTCATTCTGCAGCTTATACGGATTGTTATCGGGCATGGTCCGGTCGTTTTACAAGACCGTTGGCATCTTGGCAGCCTCTCTATATCAATGATTGAGGCTTCTCTTACATATGCCATGGAGGAACATATGTACATCGAACAGCCAGCACCGCAGCCCCTTCCATCTCTTACGAGGGAAACTTATGACTACAATCCGCGAGGCCGCCACGAGTTTGACATCAATACGAAAGAAGGCCTCGATAATTACTGGCAAACTTTGGAGTACTTCTTTTCCGGTGCAGAACCTGGTATTGCGAGGCACGCCTTCCCTGGTTCAAGTGTTCCTGAGGTTGTTTGATCTGAATATTTTGCTGGCTCTAATATTCTATCTGTCAGCTTTTTGGCTTGCGGTCTTGGACCTCACTTCGAATCATGACAATCGATCAACGTAATGATCTTGTGAGAAGAATGAACGAAGGTGGGCCAGAAAAGCGGAAGTCGATACAGGAATGTGCAAAAATTGCTAAAGATCTGAACCTTACACTTGAACAGGTATTATATTCAAAATTTCAAATTTCGAACTAAACTTCATACGCAGGTCCTACGAGTCTCTTATGAAAAAAATCGTCGTGTCCGACTCCAATCGTTACAGAAAACTGAACCTAGTTTTATGGACACGTTTGCCAGCAGTCATCCAGCGCCTCCACAGGTCTTAGTTACTGAAGACAATTCCAGACATGAAATGGGACAAATGTTTACGTCCGGAATCTCCGAAGCAACACAGATGGAAAAAGAAGTGGATGATGCAGACGATATGGGGGACCATGTTAATCATATAAGTATCGTAACCAAATTGAAGCCGTCGAGATCAAGAAGATTTCCGTGGTCGGACAAGCTGGACAGGTAAGCTTTGTGGTCTTTCTCGCTATTTTAATTCTCTGTTTTTTTCTGCAGAGTACTTTTCTTTGCTTATGCGAAACAGCGGGCTTTATTGGGTGCAAAGATGAACCGCGTGGACTGGAATTTGATTCCCGGTCTTCCAGCAGCACCATTAGTCTGTCGCAGGCGGATTTCCATTCTGAAGTCCGAGGCAACCGTGAAGAAGGCCATTTTGAATCTATGCTCGCTACTTTCAGCGCGGTATGAGAAATACTGCCAGTTGATGGAGAGTATCGAGGATCAAGGGACCAGTAGTACATGTGAAGAACAAGTAGTGGAAGACGGAGAGCTTATTCCGCCTGCACCTATCAGAGTTCTGCACGAGCAACCGGAGTATTACTGGGATAATCCTGAAGACGCGTCCGTGGTCTCGGCGATCGACGAAATCATCAGATGCAAGAACTTAGTACGATCGTGCTACAACAAGCCGTGCCACAACAAGCGTATCGTTGCAACATCGCTATACAATAGTGCAACTGAGACCGTTGAAGCTTCAACAAGTGGAAGCATCACAGTCGATCCACTACACCTGTCTTCTGCTGCTGGGCTTATGCAAGTAAGCAAACGGCCTCCTATAAAACCGAACAAGACTGGTGGTGTTATCGCCCTTCGCTCACGACGGGTCAGAAAGAAAGTGAAGAAAAAGCCGGCATCGCTTCAGTGTCTGACCACTGAGCAACTTGTGCACGGTTCGGTTGGAGTTGCCAACGCGATCGAGTTTATCAAGCTGGTATTCTTGAACACGTCGGTAAACAGTGACGACGTGCAGTTGCCGAAGGCTTTTATGGATGCACTTCATCAGTTCAAAGAGGCAGACGTGTTTACAGCTTTTAACTTTCTGAAGGATCACGGGATGGTGGTAAGTCTCCTTATTGTTTATGATTCGTTTGTTCGAGACTTTCGCTAATTTCATAATGTTACACAGGCGTCCGGTCAGGGTGCTCAATCCTTCGTTCTGTCCGATACTTTCTATCAGAACGCGTTTGCAACGAGGTTTCCTGGCTCAACTGCCGAAGAATCCTTTGCAATGTCTAAATGGCTTCAGGAGCGCAGAACTGACATTGATCAAGAATGGGTTCCATACTCAACCGAAGACACTTGTGGCAAGCTTCTACAATTATTTGGGAGAGTTACCACAGGAGAACTTACATTGAAACCGAGCGTACCGGCTAATGGGATTGGCGAGAGCGAAGACCCGAGATCAATCGGTTGCGGTTTCAAGCGCAAGCCAGACAACCAGGAACAAGGTGCAAGAACTGTAAAGGCGAGACTCGAAGACAAGGACGAAGTCTACCAAGCAGTTCGTCGTGAGCGAGGATTTCCTGGCATCGATGTTCTTTTACACCGAGAGACCTTTACTCTTCCGGATTTGCTCTCTAGATGCCAAGGCGAGCTGGAACCGGGTCCATCAGAAACACCTTCTTTCGAAGTTCCAGGCGCAGAAAATCTGGAGAAGGTTTCTGGCACGGAAGGTGACGAAATTCTCGAGCCTGGTTTACTTGCGGCAATGCAAACCGAAATCGAAAATGCTGGTGAGGAAGGTGTAAACATCAAGGACCTTGGCCAACGCCTTGGTACGGATCTCGTGGAGAAATATGTGGACTCTCTGGAGTCCTCTGGCGTTGTGAAGAAGGTAAATTCTGAGTTTTCGATGTTTTTATATTTTGTCTGGCTTTTTTTATGTAGGTGAACGCGTTCGACCACGTTCGTGTTCTTTCTCAGGCCTTTGCTGGCCGGTACTTTCTTCAGTTTTCTACAAAGAAGACGGACAGGGGCTCGCTTCTGCTTTCCAGTCCAGGGAAAAGCATCGAAAAGAGCGACGTTTTCATGGGAGATGGTGCTTCCACTTCGACATTCATGGACATTGATCCCATTGAAGGAGGAAGCAACGAACACAAGGCATGCAACACGGCTGACGTAGCCGATTTGACCAGCACGCTTCCAATCCTTCCTTGGATAACGTCTAACGGAAGTCTAAACATGAAAATATTGAAGGGACTAATCCGTCGCGTTATGGGCATTGTAACACTGAACCCCGGAATCACTGAGGTCTGTATTGACTTTTGGCACTTGGCTGTTTCTAATGCATTTTTCTTTTTCCAGGACAATCTGGTCAAGCGGATGAACGTCCTCAATCCACAGGTACTTATACTCAAGGCTCCTATTACTCGATTTTGAACTTCCAACTTTTTTGGCTCAGACTGTAAAGGAGCTCCTGCGCATGCTCTTGCTGGATGGTAAACTAATCGTCCGCAGTGTCACGTACCCTCCCGTGTTCGCGCCATCTCTTTTGAGTGGTCTGCTCCACACGTCGAGCCAACCTGAAGCAAGTGCATATCCACAACAAAAGCATTACTACGCAAATGCTCTGTGCACATCCGCCTTGTAAACCTGATCAGGTAACATCATTGTATATTGGTTTTTTTCCTTGTTTAATGTCGAAACAGAAACTTCCAGCAAGAAAAACAGTGTTATTTTATTACCAGGAAAACATCGGAATAACATACGACGGATCCGATCCGTGATTGTGCAAAACAGACTTCAGCGCGTCTGGAGATGGTTTGTCACCTATGTTTTCAATTTGCAACTCACCAGCATGAATTCCAGCTGCTACAAACACAGACTGTATTCCAGCGGCCTGTGCTCCTTTTATATCGTGCGCCAACGAGTCCCCAACGGCAATGCAGCACGAAGGCGCGACGTTGGCAATCGTTTGAGCAGCACGGTAGATAACCGGGTCGGGCTTTCCCATCCATCTGACGTCGCCGCCGAGCTTCTCGTACTCGAGGCCCAGCATTCCTGGACAACGAGCACGGGTTACTACAAGCTGAGAGAAGAGCCAGCAGCAGGAACTTTTACCAGGCATCGCTCGGAGCTCCCTGGCTTCCACTGTGACAACGTCCGGATTGGCAACTATCATGGGGAGATTATACTTCATTCCAACCTCCAGGAACTCGCGAAGCTGCTCTAAGGTTGCTGGCTTAGGACTCCCGTGCGACGTTCCCAGTGCCTCGGTCCCATGCACGAGAATGAAGTCGGCAAGCTCGGGCTTCTCTACGACTTCCAGATCCAACTCCTGCAACCAGCGAGCTTACGACTATCAAACTTGGGAAGACCAGACCTCGAGTGATATAGCACCCCGAGCGCTCCATGTCATGTGTAAGCATCGCTTTCCGAGCCGAGCAAACCAAGGGTCTCGTCTCCTGCAACAAGAGAGCGGCAAAACAGTGACAGATGATCCAGCAACAGGGGCAGGAAAGAAGCTCACATGAGGAGGTGGTCGTGAGTTAATTCTCCGCTGGTGATGATTCCAGCAAACAGGCCCGGATCAAAGCCCAACTCGCTCATCTTGTTCTTGGTCACCTCGGATCGCCGGGACGAGTTGCTGAGCAGGAGGAGCTTTGCGCCGGTGGAAGCCAGGCACTCCACTGCGAAAGAGAAAGCAAACTTTGCACTCTCAGCCATGGAGGAACAAGAAGAACAAAGAATGGTATAGTATCGAGCTTTGGAGCTTCGAGAATGGATTAAGCAAACCAGGACGAAAAGATTCAAGCTCGGGGAATTTAGCGAGCGAATGGAAAGAGATCGAGAAGAACTTGGAGAGATGTTTTACGAGTAGCAATGGCGCCTGGGTATGGCTTTCTTCCATCGTGGAGCACTCCAAATTGATCCAGCAGCCATGCCTGTAAGCTCTAAACTCGTCCCTCCTCGTTTCCTTTGCTTTTCCTTTCATACCTTGTAAGTTGGTGTTCCAGCGAGCTCTTGAAGCCCTCCAAGCATCCGGTAAGACAATGCGGCCATTTCCTGGAACAACGAGCCCTATTGGAAAGGTTGACCAAGTAGATTGACCGCATTAGTCAATGGTGGTCAAGTTTCTCGTGCGATCAAGACCGTTGGACTGGATTTGGACATCCAACGGTAATGGGTCTTTAGGGAAGAGCCCTAGCCCTAGAAGGGAAGACGGGGAGATGCCGCGCTACGACGATGGCCAGACGCGCCTCTACGTCGGTCGCCTCTCCACGCGGACGCGCAGCCGCGACCTCGAGGCGATTTTCAGCAAATACGGGAGGTAAGATCTCTCTCCTTTCGTTCCTGCGAGGTAGAAATTTGTGCTGGATTTCGTGGGGGGGAATTGAGAGTAGAGGCATCTTCGCTGCTAGATTCGCAGTTCGCAGCTCCACGGGATTGGGGGATGTGTATTGCCAATCCCTGGATTGGAGAAGTGGAAGTGAGATGGAAAGAGAAAACCATTTCGTTTCGTTCGTCTCTAGCTCTAGTGTTAACTTTCATTCATTTTCATTTCGTTTTGTTGAAGGTTTTTGGTGGGTTTTCTCGTCCCAAGTCTGGTGGAGGCCCGTGATGATGTTAGAGAGTGGCTTTTGATGCTCGTCGGAAGGGGAAAAAAAGTTCATGGCGCATCCATCTCTAGGAGTTCTCTCTCTTTCATTGTCTCTTTGGATGGAATGCCCGGGGTGCTTTTAACTTCAGCTGACCGAGGTGCCATGACGATTGGTTGTTTTGTTGCGCGCCTTTCCGCAGAGTCCGAGAAGTGGATGTCAAGCACGACTTCGCCTTTGTTGTACGTAGAAACTCTTTCTTTTCTCTCTTTTGCTCGCTCTTTGTTTTCTTTTTCTATTCATTTCTCTCTTTCGAGTTTCGCTACAGGAATTCAGCGATCCCCGGGATGCTGATGAGGCGAGGCATTATCTCAACGGACGGGACTTCGAGGGACACCGCATGATCGTCGAGTTTGCGAGAAGGGTATTTCCATTCCTTTACTAGTTTTACAGGAATTTCTCACAGTTCTTTTTGGATGTCTCTGTTTGACAGGGTCCTCGCAGCGGCAGTGGTGGTAGTGGTGGTGGAAGCATCAGGAGGGAGCGCGAGCCCTTGAGAGGCCCGCCTCCAGGAACTGGAAGGTGTTACAACTGTGGGAACGATGGTCACTGGGCTCGAGACTGCAGAGCTGGTGATTGGAAGGACAAGTGCTACCGCTGCGGGCAGCGTGGTCATATCGAGAGGAACTGCCGCAACAGTCCACGCTCGTTTAGCAGGTGTCTCGAGAAAAACTTTAGCCGAGAGTCTCGTTCATCGCTGATTACAATTATGTTTGTCTCTTGACAGGCACTCTAGATCGCGTTCTCGATCAATGGAACGTAGGAGAAGCCGTAGCAGATCGCCCAGGTTGGTGTTCTCTCTTTTCTTCTCCTCTTCGCTCAAACTTGTTATTCGCAGTCGCTCTCCGAGAAGAAAGTATAGCCGGAGTCGAAGGTACAGCGCGAGTCCCGTCAAAGACGATAGAAGCCGCTCGCCTGCCGCACGAAAGCGCAGCGTCTCTCCAGATGGGAATGCTCGCAGGTCACCACCACCAAGACGCCGCAGCTTGTCTCCGGAAGGCCACCGCCGCGGTTCACCACCATCAAGAGGCCGTAGCTTGTCACCGGATGGCCACCGTCGTCGTGGATCACCACCACCAAGAGGCTCTCCGGAAGGCCACCGTCGTCGTGGATCACCACCACCAAGAGGTTCTCCGGAAGGACGCCGTCGCGGGTCGCCAGCACCACGGCACCGCAGCCCATCTCCGGATGGAAACCCGCGCAGCCGATCGCCAATGGAGACGCGAAACCGCAGCAGCTTGTCTCCGGACAGAAATCCTCGCCGAGAGGAGCGCTCGCCGGGAGCTCGAGGCCGCGGCAGCTTGTCCCCGGATGGCAATCCCCGACGCTGGTCGCCAGAGGCGAGGGGCCGGAGAAGCCTGTCCCCGGAGGAGAATGCTCGCGAGAGTCCATCGCCCAAGAGGAGAGTGGCGAGCCCAATGGAGAATGGCAGCCATGGCGCGGGAGGAGATCGCGGTGGAGAGTCTCCGGTGAAGAACGAAGAGGACGAGGAAGAACAGTGAAAGAGTTTGTGAAGTGTTTGAACTTTAAAATCTTAATCCCGCGCACGAATATTCTTGAAAAGATGCAGATGTTAGCGTTTAGGGTTTATGGATGAAAGCGGTTCAGCGGCTAGAAAGCCACGACGAATGCTGGCGATGGCGGAGGTTTTTCAAGGATCCTTCTCTCTGGCGGGACTACCGGCAATGCAAGGTGGGTGTGCAAGGGATGGAAGGCCAAATGCCCCTTTTTTCCTTCTCTGTGTAGGAAGAGCCGAGCTCTCCAGATTTCGTCCACGAAAGCACTGGAGAGGCGCTATGGATCGACCGGAGTTCGTGCTGGCTAGAGCTCAAACTCAGCAATTTGGAGGGATTTTCTGGAGCTGGGACGAGGGCGCGGTACAAAAGAAATGATCAACAAAGCTCCGGCGATGGTGCTGCTCAGAAAAATGCCACTCTCGCCGCGACGCTCTCGTCGATCATCACCAAGGTGGAGGGAAGAACAGAAGCTCTAGAACTCTACGAGAGAGCGCGAAGAGATGGAAGAGTTCCTCCGGTGTCCGTGTCCCTGGCGGCATTGAAGTCGTGCATTGGCAGCAAGGACTTGACAACTGGGAGGAGGATTCACTCGGAGGTGGCCGAGAACCAGCAAGAACTACACACTCACGTCGCCAACACGCTGGTGGATATGTACGCGAAGTGTGGAAGCATGGCCGAGGCGCGGCGAGTTTTCGATGGGATCAAGCTCCACAGCGTGGTTTCATGGAACGCGATCATCATGGGATACGCTTCCAACGGTGATGGAGCACAGGCACTCGAGCTTTTCTCTGCCATGCAACGCAAAGGCTTCGTTCCCGACTCGAGGATCTTCATCGCTGCGCTTAAGGCCTGCACGGACTTGGCCACCAAAGAAGAAGGGACGCTGGTTGGCGAGAAGATGATCAAGCTCGAGTGCCTGGAAAGAGGGAGAGAGATTCACTTGGAGCTTGCAAAGCGAGGACATGAAGGTGATCTCTACGTCGCGAGCACGCTGGTGGACTTCTACGCGAAATGTGGCAGCATGGCGGACGCACGCAAAGTTTTCGACAAGATGGAACGCTACGACGTCGTCTCGTGGACCGCAATGATCCTCGGCTATGCCGCGAGTGGCCAAGGCGAGCTCGGTTTGGAGCTCTACTCGCGGATGCTACGCGAAGGCTTTAAACCCGACTCGAGGATCTTCGTGGCGGCAGTGAAAGCTTGCGGCAGCGTAGCTTCTCAAGACGAGAGGATGGATTGGCAGAAGAAGTGGCTGGAGAAAGGGGTGGCGATTCACGCTCAAGTGGCAAAGGCTGGCTGTGAGAACAACATTTACGTCGCTGCAAGCTTGGTGGACATGTACGCCAAGTGTGGAAGCCTGGAAAACGCTCGCCGGGTGTTTGAGAGAGTTCGTCAGCGCAACGTCGTTCACTGGAACTCCATCATCGCGGCTTACGCTCAAGGCGGACAGGAAGAGGTGGCTATGGAGCTCTACGAAAGTATGAAGGCTCAAGGCTTCGTTTCAGACGCTCGGACAACGGTGGTTACTCTCGCAGCGTGCGCTGCTCTAGCAGGAAAAGAGGAAGGGAAAGAATCTGGTGGAGTGATCGTCAAAGGTACGAGCTTGGAGAAAGGAAGAGCTCTTCACTTGGAAGCCGTGAAGAACAGGCACGACAAAGACGTATATGTGGCGAGCACCTTGGTGGATTTCTATGCCAAGTGTGGCTGTATGGCGGATGCAAGGCAAGTTTTTGACGAGATGGAGCAGCACAGCTCGGCTTCCTGGCAGGCAATTATCTCGGGGTATGCTCACAACGGAAAAGAAGACACGGCCTTGGAGCTCTTCGAGCGTATGAAGGCCAAAGGTGGCGTGGTTCCGAGTGCTCGGCATTACATTGCTGCGATCAAGGCTTGCGGAGGCCTTGCGGCCCTGGAAGTTGGGAGGAAGACCCACGAAGAGATCCGGGAGGCTGGATACGAGGACGACATCATGGTGACGAACTCGTTGATCCATTTTTATGGGAAATGCGGGGCCATGGCGAGCGCTCAAGAGGTTTTCGACAAGGCTCGTACGAAGAGCTTGGTCACTTGGAATGCCTTGATAGCTGGGTACACTCACCAGGGAGACACGGCGAAAACTTTCGAGCTCTTCGAAGGGATGGAGAAGGAAAAGGTGCTGCCAAACGAGATAACTTTCCTTCACGTCCTCAACGCTTGCACTCACGCCGGGCTTGTGGAGAAGGGAAAGGAAATTTTCGAGGCCATGCGCGAGAAGTTTTCTCCGGCTCGAGAGCACTATACGTGCATGGTGGATCTTCTGGGACGAGCAAACCACTTGGAGGAGGCGCTGGCTATGGTGAAAAGCATGCCTTTTAAGCCGGATCCAGCGCTGTGGAGGGCAGTTCTGGGGGCTTGTCAGAAGTGGAGCAACGCAAAAGTTGGGAGGATTGCCTTTGAGTCTTTGCTGGAGCTCGACGAGGGAGACGCGACGGCGTACGTGCTCCTGGCCAACATATACAGTGGTGCTAAAATGCTGGACGAGAGTGCCAAGATACAAACCATGAGAAGAAGTCGTGGTGCTTCTTGAGGTATAAGTTCTTCGTTTTTTTCTCTCAACTTGTTGGGTTTTAAGTAGGGTTCTTCTTTTGCAGTTCATGAGTCTATGGATCAAGGCAGGACGCGGATGCTGTGAAGAAAACTGTTTAAGACTTGGGTGAGTATAAACTCGTGCACCCATTGTCTATTTCGTTTGCATTTGCGCCATTTCTTTGCCTGATGATCCTTCTCTTCAGGCTGGCAACAGGCACTCGTCTGGCTTCACCTTGGATACCTCGCACTCGTTTTTTCTCGATCGCACTCGAGGTAAAATTCACGTTGTTCAAGCTGCGAATGCCGGCTCTATCGTTTAATTCCGCAGGAAGAACAAAGTTCTTTGGACAAACCAACCAAGTTGAGACCAAAGATTGGGATTTACGAGCTTCTCGATCAGCTAAGAGTGTGCTGCATCGCGAAAGACTTGACACGAGGAAGATCAGTGCACGCCAGAGCCAATGAAACCGGTGAAGCCTCAAATCTCTACGTCGCGAACTGCTTGATCAGCATGTTCGCAAAATGTGGCAGCCTGGTGGACGCGAAGAACGTTTTCGACGGCATGACATACCGGGACGTTGTGACTTGGAACTCGCTTCTGACGGGATACGCCGAGCAAAACGAGGGAGAGCTCGTTTTGGAGCTCTTTGCAAGCATGGCGATGGCGGGGTGCTCGCCAAATGCTAGAACTTTCGTCGCAGCACTCAAGGCCTGCTCAAACATCGCAGTCAGAGAAGAAGGAAAGAAGATCAACGGACAGTTTCTCAAAGAGAGAGCCCTTGAGAAAGGCCAGGAGATCCACGCGCAGGCTTTGGCGAGTGGCTGTCCCTCGGATATATTTCTTGCAAGCACGGTGGTGGACATGTACGCGAGCTGTGGAAGTCTGGACGACGCCTACGCCAACTTTTCGAGAATGCCCCGGCACAACGTCGTTTCCTGGTCGGCACTGATGATGGGATGCGCGGAGAACGGGCAGCCGGAGCTGGCCTTGGAGCTCTTTCTGACGATGAAGCAGACCAACCGAGCTCCAAACTCTCGGGCATTTGTAGCGGCGCTCAAGGCCTGCGCGAAGGTGGCAGTGAAAGAAGAAGCTACTCAAGCAGCCGACGGCCGGGTGATCAAGAAACGAAGCTTGAGAAAAGGAGTGGCAATCCACTCGCAGGCAGCCAAGCTCGGCCTCGACTCCAACTTGTTCGTGGCGAGTGCATTGCTGCTCATGTACGTGAAGTGTGGGAGTACTTCCAACGCTCGTAGAGTTTTCGACAAAATGCCCCGGCACGACTTGGTTTCGTGGACGTCGATGCTGCTCGCCTATGCCGAGAACGGGGAGGAAGAGCTCGCTCTTGAGTTCTTTACGGAGATTCCACTGGATGGCTGCGAGCCTGATGCGGTGGCCTGCGTCGCTGCTATCAAGGCTTGCACGAACCTTGCAGCTAGAGAAGAAGGCAAGCTCGTTGACGGGAGATCGATGAAGGCGGTGGCTTTGGAGCGAGGCTGTGCTCTACATTCTCGAGTTGTGAGCTGCCGGTGCGAGACAGATATGGCCGTGGCGATCACTCTCGTCGACATGTACTCGAGGTGTGGAAGCGTGGAGGATGCCCGGCGAGTTTTCGACAGGATGGTCTACAGAGAAGTGGCGCTGTGGAACTCCCTGATGCTGTGCTACGTCGACAATGGCGAGGCTCAGCTTGCTCTCGAGGCCTTCGTGTTCCTCCGGCCCGAGAACAGTGCTCCGAATCCTCTCACTTTCGTGGCGGCGATCAAGGCTTGCACGAGCCTTGCGGCCGCGGAGAAAGCATCGCCAGTGATGGAGCTCGGGGAAATGATGATGGTTAAGTCCGAGTCCCTGGAGAGAGGGATGATAGTCCACTCCAAAGCCGTGGGATATGGCTGTGATCGTCAGCTCTTGGTGGCCAGCGCTGTCATGGACATGTATGGGAGGTGTGGGAGCTTGCTCGACGCTCGCATCGCCTTCGACAAGAGTGGCTCTTGGAACACTGTCTTGTGGAATGGACTCATGTTCTGCTACGTCGAAAATGGGGAGGCCGAGATGGCCTTGGAGCTTCTCTCGGCGATGCACAGCAATGGGTTGGAACCCGACGCTCTGAGCTACGTCTCGGCATGCAAGGCCTGTGCCAGCCTCGCCTCCAAAGCCAAAGCCACAGCCAACTCCGCGACGGTGGCGAGATCCTTGGAACGAGGCCGGGAGCTCCACTGCGAGGCTGCCAACTTTGGCTTCTTTTCGGAGATTTTCCTCGCAAACTCGGTGGTGGACATGTACGCGAAGTGTGGGAGCATGAGAGAAGCTCGCCGGGCCTTCGACGCCATGGCTTTCTACAACGTCGTCTCGTGGACGACGCTCATACTCGGCTACTCGGACAACCAGGAGGAAAGCTCCGCTGAGGAGCTATTCCAGAGAATGAGGAAAGAGTGCGGGGAGTACTGCGAGCCGGATGCGTTGAGCTACGTTGCCGTGCTGAAGGCCTGTGGAACTTCCGCGGCTGTGGAGACTGTCAAGCTTCTACACGCGGAGATCTCCCGAAACGATCGCCTCCAAAATTCTCTGGTCGCAAGCCTGGTGGACGCGTATGGAAAGTGTGGGAGCGTGACAAACTCCCAGCTCCTCTTCGACTCGGTGGTGGCGAGGGACTTGGATCTGGTCACCTGGACAGCGCTTCTCTCGGCTCACAGCCGCGGGGGTGACGCTCACCGGGTGCTCGAGCTCTTCCAGGCGATGCAAGACGATGGGATCGCTCCAAACGGCGTGACTTTCATCAGTATTCTCGCGGCTTGCAGCCACGCCGGCCTGGTGGAGCAAGGAAAGCACTACTTTGAGGAGATGAGCTCGAAGTATGGGATTGTTCCAGAGGTGGAGCACTACGTGTGTATGGTGGACATGCTGGGACGAGCAAACAAAGTGGAGCTAGCCATGGAGATGGTTTCCAGGATGAAGGTGGAACCGAACGATGTGGTGTGGAGAACGGTGCTGGGAGCTTGCAAGAGATGGAAGAACTTGGGGGTCGGAAAGGCTGCTTATGAGTCGCTGCTTGGGATCAAGGAAGACTCTGCGGCTTACGTGCTAATGGAGAGCATTTACAAGCAAGAAAGGGAGGATCAAACGCAGGATCTAGAACACGAGGGGCGGCGGCCGACTTTGCTGGATTCTTGACAAGATCTTGGACAACGGCACGACATTCTCTCCGACACAAGTAGATCCAGCCAAGGTTGACTTCTACGGTGTTTGAGAAGCTTCCAAAGCCGTGGACTTGTCAAAGGCCGACACGACTTGGAACTCGGCCTTAGATAAACAAGTAGTTTCGTGGATGTCAGGGAGTTTCTTCGCTCACCAAGTGGATTTTTTGGCAGAGAGACTTGACTGAACTACCAAGCGGAAAAAAACGTTTTTGGATTGCTCGGATATCGAAGAAGCAAGCTTAAATCAGTGAAGCTTTCATGGATTGCGAACAAAAGCTTCCTCTAGAAGACGATCCAGAGCGATCATCAACAAAGTAAGCTTGAAAAACTTGCGTTTTCATAGATCTCAATGTTTACTACCTATAGAAGCTGTGGAAAATCCGGAGGAAGAAACAAAAAGCTCTCTTTTTGCTTCAGCCATAGGCTCGGATCACGTCTGAGCAATTCTTGGCAGTAGATTGCTTGAATCCAAAGCGGCCCCCTTTGGACAGATACTGTTGGTGGTATGGCTCCGCTTTGTAAAACTTCTTGGCCGGGAGTATCTCGGTGACAATCTTAGCGTCGAGTTTCTGCTGGAGATTTTCCATCGACTCCCGAGCAATTCTCTCCTGTTCTTTGTTGAAGAAGTAAATTCCAGATCGGTACTGGGTGCCAACATCGTTCCCCTGGAAAGAAAGAACAATCCAATAAGAAATGGGAAGAACACAAAGATCGAGAAAGATATAGCGAAGAGCTAAGAAATAGATCCAAAAAAAGAGGAAAAAGGAACTTACTTGGCGGTACATGCTCGTTGGATCGTGCATCTTCCAGAAAACCTCCACCAATTTCTCGTAGCTACAAACGCTGGAGTCGAAAACCACTCTCACAACTTCGCAGTGGCCAGTGATCCCATCGCAAACATCCCGATAGCTCGGGTTGTGAAAAATTCCCTGCGAGTATCCAGCCTCGGTCTTGGTCACTCCATACACTCTCTGGTACGCGAGCTCCATCCCCCAAAAACATCCTCCTCCAAACTCTGCAAACTCGAGACCAAACTCCGCTCGGTCATTGTCCGGCCCTTGAGCAATCTTCAAACCATCGCTGGAAGTGATCCTTCTCTCTCGAGACCGGCTGAAAGCTAGCGGATTAAAGCAGCTGGAACTCCTCCCCATACTTGTGTCCCAGAGGTTCTTGAGCTTCCTCGTCCTTGGAGATGAGGGAAAGTAGAAAAGGAAAGAGAGCTCTACTTGGAGAACTCGCTGTCGTTGTCTTTGATCTTGGTAAAGAATGTAACCTCGGTGGAGAGCTTATATACTCCAGTGGGAAAAAAAAAACGTGGTCGCAAGTTCTGCTTAAGTGCTCCGCAAGCTTCCTGACTTATCTTGGTTTTCTATTCCTCTGTCCAAAACAGTAGCGTAGCGTCTCTCTACTTAGCCGCCATAGCCGCCGTCATTGCTTCTTTAGTGACCCCCGTAAGTCGTCAGAGAGAAAAATCATAGGCGAAAAACTCGCTACACACGCCTTTGAGATCCACGCTTCCGTGTTTCTTCGCCACTTTTCCTGATTCCCCCTGTTAGTCAATCCCGTTTTTTTTCTATCCCGCACGCTTCCCATGAGCTTCGCTCCACACTTCCCACGTAGCTATCGTCTCGCCCAAGCGAGAGATAAGTAGAACGCGTCCCAAAAAGTTCTACACTTGCAACACCCTTGCAAATTCTTCCTGTTTGCTGCGAAGATTTGTGATGCTAGAGCTCCGTACTCTAATCCAAAGTTCCACCCAAACCAAAAACCCAGCCACTTCGTGGGACCTGCGAGAACCTGCGAGAATGAGAGAGCCCGTCTATACAGTTCTGTCCACTTGTCAAAAGCTCGAAGTTGACGTTTGGCCCAGCACACTGCTAGTGTGTGTGTGTGTGTTTTTTTTCCTGCCTTGCTGGTGACCACAATCCCCAGACGAAGAAATCATAGACCCCGATATACGATCACTGTTGCTCTTTCCCTGTCGGTGATCATGATTAAGTGCGAACGAAGGAGGAAAGAAAAGTTTGCTTGGTATTTGCTTGCCTGAAATTTGAGCTTTGTTTGTCGCTAAGTTGGTCCTATCACGGCCCTGCCGCCATGATTTGCTGCGGAAGGCTGCACGAATAAGTGACATACTTTACCCCGTCGATGGCCACCACGACGAAAACTTCACCACCTGTAGGCCCCGACATGGATTTCTTTGGCAAAACCGAGACCACCATCGGAGGAGGCACGACTTTGTTCTTGGTGAGTTGGATCCCGGGTCCCGGACGATCGTTGAGCTGTTTCTTCCGGATCATGCGGGACCCTGCTACATTCCCCTCGGAGCTGGATCGAAACTGGAAGACTTGGGTGCACTTTCCAGCCGTAAAGACTGCTCTAAAACAAGAACACGAGAGTTTAGCCAGTCCAATGGATCAAAAGGAAAAGAAAAAAAAACGTTCTTTCTCACCCGAGTTGTCCCACTGCTGCATGAATGGAGCGTCTTCACCAGTAGCAGCAACTTTCGCTGTGTTCGTAGAGTCATTAACCTTGCTGCTCGGAGAAGAAGCGCTCGAGCCTTCGTCTTTTTTCTCACTGCCCACGCTGGTACCCCGGCCCGGGATGCTGGATCCCTCCACACCACCGCGGGTAAAGCGTGGAATCTCCATCCCGTGTATTCTCGAAGCATAAGTAGAAGGCGGCCATCGCTCGTGATCGCGAGAACTCATCGTCGACCACCTCTGCGTCGCGGGTGATGATCCTCCAAAACTCTGGGAGCTCCCCAGGCCTTGGATCCCGACTTTGATCGGGAAGAAGAGCATCACCAGGCAGAGAAAAACCAAGAGAAGAGCGCTGGCCGGCCTCTTGATCATCCTCCTCGCCTCTTTAAATCCAAATCCTTTGCTGTGGTCGCGCTTGGGGAGCTTGCTCCTCTTCGAACGGATCGTCTTCGCGCCGCTAGCACCTCCCGGAAGCGGGGAAGAGGCAAAGAAAGAAGGTGGTGGCGGCGGCGGAGGTGGCGGCGGTGGCACCGCTCCCTGGTGAAGGAGATAAGAGTTTCTCACCACCTTAAACTTCTTGTCCCCACCGATGAGATTGATGGCGCTGTTTAGCTCCTCGATCGCCGTCGTCATGGATCCCAGCTTCCTCTCCAGATCGCCCACGAACACCTTCTTCCGCTGCCGGAGGGAATCGTGATGCTTCCTCACGATGAAATCCTCGCTCTCGTCCGACACGATGACGGAGGAGCTCTTTCTCTTACCCAACCTCTTGAGAATCCTCCTCTCGCCGCCGGCTCCGGCGGAGCACGATGGCGGCGCCACCACCACCATCTCGCCGCCGCCGCTCGAAAATTTGGCGGGAATGTCGCCGCCGCGCTGCAAGAGATCCCTGCTTTCGTCCTGCTCCGGGTAGAGGGCGATCCATTCCGGATCATCCAATTCCCCAAACAAAGAGGGCTCCTGCTGCATTGCCAGCTTTGGAAGAGCCATCGATCCTGAATCCTTGGCAAGGAAGACAAACGCACACAAAAAGGAAGATCACCCATCTGGAGGAGACGAATCTTGCAGAAGATTACTAACCAGAGAGTTCTCTCTCCCAAGAGTCCTAGAGATCTCTGCTCAAACGTTTAGGGTTTAACGTTGCCCTAATCGAAACGGCACAACTTTACAAAAAGGATAACGGTTAAAGATATTAGATATTTAACATAATAGAGCTCTAAGTATGACAGAATTTCTGTAGTAAAATTTAACATTTTTAATAAATTTTTTAGTGATTCCTTTAAATATTAAAATAATGGTTGAAATGTCAAACTACTAATAGTTGTAATAGTTTTAGTGTATGGTATAGATTTAAAAATTTATACTTTTGAAATAATGTTTTGTGCCAATAAGCTTGAATCATATTAAAAATATAAAAATAATATTATAGTACTATTAGTTTTTGCAAGGTATAATTTTACTTTTAAAAACTTTTATATAGATATGAAAATGGAAAAAAATATTATATTTTTAAACTTTATAACCATAGCTTACCTTAATTTTATGTATAGTTTATTAAAATTTAAAATTATTTTAAAATTTTAAAAAATATATATACTAGTATTTTTATTTTATTTAAAAATAAATCAAATTTTAAAATTAAATTTCTGCAAGTCCCAAATAACTTACCTAATCAATTTGGTCTTTGAACACATAGCATCGCAAATAATCTTCCAACTACTTATTTATTCTTTTTGTTTGCCCATCTGTCAAAAAGTGTCATTGTTATCATACTTGATTCAATACTTGTCTGTAGGTGATAAGCTGTATTGAATTTTAACTTGGTGCAATATTGCTCTATAAGTACTGTATGAGACACAAATCTCTAACCCCCAAAATGAAGCCAAAAGAATGCCATGTAGTAGTAGCCGAAGCAGAAGCCAAACGAACATAACACATTTAGACTAAAAGCTCTAATTTGAAAAGTCGAGAGTGGGAGTGGAATTCTCAACGAAGTGCTCAAGGAACGAGCACAAGACAAGCAATAAAAGTCTGAGATGGACCTGAAATCTTTCGACCTTTCAAGCCGGAACTTTTAATCCAAACGTGTTACGCTTGTTTGGCTTTCACTTCAGCCACCACCACGTGGTGCCCTTTCGGCTTCACTTTGGGTCTTACAGTTATGTGGAATGCAATAAACTTATTTATTATAAGCAAATGAGGGTGTATGTTCTATAAAAGGAACTAAGGAAGACAGCCTTAAAAGAGTGTCATGATAGATATCTTGCAAGACATGGCAGAGTGCCTAAGACAATGGGTTTACTTAAAAGAAAGTATCATTAACTAGACATGACTAAGAAAATTTAAGACTATGTAAAGATATATCTAACACATCAATAGGTTAAGGCCATGACTAAAGCTAGTGGGGGCTTGTTGCAAAGCCTCCCAATTCCTACTTGTCTGTGGAAATATTTTATGATGAACTTCATCATAGGATATCCCCACAGACAAGTAGGAATTGGGAGGCTTTGGA
>NW_003314290.1:462893-527838 GCF_000143415.4 Selaginella moellendorffii | reverse complement strand
CCCCCCCCCCCCCCCCCCCCCCCAAGTGATGTGGCAAATCTATTCTTTGAAAAAGGGGAAGACTAGAAGAAATTATCTCAGATTGAGATAAAAAATTTACCAGTATGTAAGTGACTAAATTTTCCATTCTACTTTAGTCACTTAACCACATTTCCGACCACTTGAAGGAGTCTCACTCACAACCTTCATAAGTTCTATTTTGGACTTGGGGACTTGTTAGCCCCGTGAATAGCATCTATGCCACTTAGCCTTTGCATTTGGTCCAAGTGTTTCATGTGTTTAATCCCATGACTAACATCCAAAGGTACCATTAACATATCAGCCCGTTACACTAAGGCCACCTTTATCACACTAATGATCCAACACCGCTTACATCACAATCCCATCTTTCAAAGATTGGATCATTTTTTTATAAGTGGTCATCCCAAATCCACTCCTTAACATCCTTAAGATGCCTGTAGACATGGGGAATAGCCTTCCCCAATATCCTTTTTCTGTCCCCAACTCCCTTTTTGTTCATAGCTGTGTTTGCCAACACTGCCACTAGATCAAGGCCCATAGACCTGACCACTAAATCTCCTTGTTCTTTGGGACTTCTTCACCATGTAACTGCATCCTGGGTCACTACGCTAGAGGACTATTCTTCTTCCTTTCCACCATCCGGGACTCTGGGACAACATTTTGGAATACTGTGGCCCTATGCGGGCCTCATGGGTACTCTCCCCACCTTCCGCCTTTAGGTGCTCTAGCCATGGGGGTAGAGCAAGGTTCTATTGAGCCATGCCAGATATTCAAGTAGGTAGTGCCTCCCACATTTGGACTGGGAGCATCGACCATTCGAGCCGACTCTTAAACACTTCATCAAGCTACCTTGCTTGTTAGTCCATATTCACTCTAGCCTTGGACTTCCTAGTGGGAGTGGAACTCCCAACGAAGTGCTCGAGGAACAAGCAAGAATTGAGCAATAAGTGAGTCTCTCGAAAAGGGACATAAGAGGACCAATACATGACACATGGAAGTGTCCGAGAAGGAGTCTGAGATGGAGTCCAAGAAGGAGTTCGAAAAGGAGTTTGAGATGAAGTCCAAGATGGAGTCCGAGAAGGAGTTCGAGATGGAGTCTAGGATGGACTCGAGATGGAGTCCGAGATGAACCCGAGATGGAGTCCAAGATGGACCTAAGATGGAGTCCGAGATGGACCCAAGGTGGAGTCAGAGATGGACCCAACATGGAGTCTGAGATGGACCTAAGATGGAGTCCAAGATGGAGTCCAAGATGGAACCAAGACCAAAATCGAGACTAAGTCCGAATCTGAGTCCGAGTCCGAGACCGAGTCCAAGACAAAGTCTAAGTCCGAGACCGAGTCTGAGACTGAGTCCGAGTCCGAATCCGAGTCCAAGTCCAAGTCCAAATACTAATACAGGTAGTTGGGTGAAAGCCCAAAGCGATCGTCCCTCCTGGGGGCAAAAGGGGGGGGAGGGTGTTCTAAAAGTATAGTAGGGAGAGTGTAGGGGTTGGATCCCAGTGGAGCCAGTTTGGCCAGGAAAGGCTAGTTTAACCTAGGAAGGTTGTGCCTAGGTGTTGGGTGATGAGATAACCATTGGGAAGTCCAATGCTAGAGTGAATATGGACCGACAAGTGGGGTAGCTTGGTGAAGTGTTCAAAAGCCGACTTTAGTTCCCCCGAGAGATCAAATAGTCTATACTCCTAGTCCAAGCGTGGGTGGCATTACCTTCTTGGATACCTAGCGTGGCTCAATAGAACCTCACTCTAAGCCCATGGCTAGAGCACCCAAAGGTAGAAGGCGGGGAGAGTACCCATGAGGCTCTCGTAAGACCACGGTGTTCTGAAATGTTGTCCCAAAGTCCCAGACTGTGGAAAGGAAGAGGACTAATCCTCTGGTGTGGTGACCAAGGATATGGTCACACGGTGAGGAAGTCCCAGTGGACAATGGGACTTAGCGGTTGGGCTTGTAGGCCTTAATCCAGTGACAATGTTGGCAAACACGACCATGGACAAAAAGGGACTTGGTGGGGACTGGAAAAGAGATATTGGGGAAGGCTATTCCCCATGTCTATGGGCATCCTAAGGATGCTAAGGAGTGGATCTGGGATGATCACTCATGGATGGATGACTCAGTCTTTGAGAGATGGGATTGTGATGTAGGTGATATTGGACCACTAGTGTGACCAAGGTGAATGGGCATGGCCTTAGCGTAATGGGTTGATATGTCAATGATACCTTGGGGTATCGGTCATGGGATTAGACATGTGGAGCACTTGGACCAAGTGTAAAGGTTGAGTGGTATGGATGCTATTCACGGGGTTAGCAAGCCTCAAATCCTAAATTGGACTTATGGAGGTTGTGAATGAGACTCCTCCAAGTGGTTGGAGATGTGGTTAAGTGACTAAAGTAGAATGGAAAAATTAATCGTTTACAATAACTTGTTTTCTCTTCCCTAGGCAACTCACCTCTTTGGTAAGTATCCCACACCTCTTAGTTCTTTAGCAACACTTCTTGTGTTAGACCATCATCCTCATACACTGTCTACATATCACTATAAAAGATTGTTATTATGTTGGATATCGCTAATTTTAAATTTTCTTTTTGACTTAGAGCATCTACCATAATATTGCTCTTATATAAAATCTCGCAATTGAACTCAATCAAAGCATTAGCCCACTACCTTGTTTTCCTTAAAAGTTGGGCTATGACAAAAAGTGTTTCATTGCCATATTATCCATGTATACTTTAAAATATCTCCCAAGGTAGTATTGCTAGTCCTTGAGTGCCTTAATCACCACAAACAGTTCTTTTTCAGAGACATGCCACTTTTGCTGAGTTTTATCTAACTTCTTTGAGAAGAATGCCATTAAGTGGTTGTCTTGTTTAAAAACTACACCTAATGCAAAGTATGAAGCATTCATTTCTACTTCAAAGTTCTTATCAAAGTCTAGTAATACTAACACATGAGTCTCTTTCAATTTCCTTTTAAGGTGGACAAATGCCACCTCACATTCTATTATCTATATTATTTTCCCTTTTTCTGTTTGGTCCGTTAAAGGCATGGTTACTCTCAAATAGTTTTTGATAAACTTTCAATAGTAGTTGTATAACCCCAAAAACGCCTTTAACTCATGTACATTCAATGGTTATTCCCATTCTTTGATCGCTTGGACCTTCTAGGGTCCATCTTAAGTGTATCCTTGCCCAATACATGCTTAAGAAACTTTACCTCTTGTTAAGCAAAGTCACATTTGCTCTTTTTAGCATACAACTTGTATTCCCTTAGTTTCTCAAACACCTTCATCAAGTGTTTGGCATGCTCCTTTAGTATATTACTATAGATCAGAATGTAATCAATCTAGACGACTATGAAGTGATCTAAATATGGTATAAAAATATGGTTCATCAGCACCAAGAATATTGCTAACACATTGTACAACCTAAAAGGTATTACTAGAAACTCAAAGCTTCAGACCTTGTTCGATAAGTTGTCTTCTCGACATCTTTCTCTACTACCCTAATCAGGTAGCATCCTGACCTTAAGTCAATTTTCAAAAAGTATTTTGTCTTTCCCAATTTATTGAACAGGTCCTCAATCTTTAATAAAAAGTACTTATTCTTCTTTGTATACTTGTTGAGCAACTGGTAATCTAGGCACATGCACATAGAACCATCTTTTTTTTTCACAAATAACATCAACATCCTATATAATGACTTACTTAACCTAACATACTTTATCCACCAACTCCTCAAGTTGGCATTTGAGCTCCTCAAGTTCCTTTTAATTTAACTAATAGGGGGGATGAACCATCGTTTTAGCACCCTTGACTAACTTGATCTTATATTCTATCAATTGGGCAAAGTATACCTTGTTGATAGTTCCTCTAGCATGGTATTTCGAAATTGGTTTAACACTTGCTAGATCATTGAAGGTATTTCTTTCTTTTGTCACTCCCCACTAAGAGTAAGCACTAAAAAGTTGTCTTGGTTCTTTTAGTTAATTGTCTTCTCATGAACACCAAGTTCAAGCAGGAATTTTTAGCCTTAGATTGCCCTACCTTTAAATCCTATACCTCCACCCTAGATCATTTTCCTTGGGTATTCACTAGTACCACCAGGTTCTTACTTTGTCTATGCAAGGCTGCCACAAACTGATTGAACAAATCCATCCAGAAGATCATATAAAACCCTACTATATCCAAAATAATAAAATCTATATCCACTTTCCATGTCTCTACTCTAACTCTTACTTGTCGAAGTACCTCATCTATGCTTTGGATACCTGAAAAAATTTTATAATCCTTGGTTCTCCGAGCCTTTGCACTATTAGCTAAACTATATCTACAGCCACAAAATTATCCAAAGCACCTATATTAATAAAGATCTTAACAAAATTACCTTTGAACTTCCCTTAGAGGGTTAGTAGATGTTGCAAATGACTCTCTTCCAAAATTGCTTATGTAATAAATAACTTTAACTCAGGGACTAGATCACATACCTCAGTTTGGACTTCACTCAATTTAGTGGCCATATTGGCTCTAGCCTTTTTTGGGTAGGGACATTCTCTTGAGAAGTATCCTACTTCACCATAATTATAATATATATTATTTGCCATACTACTAGCAGATTTGATTTTATTATTAGTGGGTTTGTCCTTTTTCACTTGACTCCCCTACATACTTGCTCTCTAGCCACCAAATCTACCTTTCTGAAATTCTAAGGACTCATTCTTAAAGAAACTTTTCATGAATTTCCCTTTGCCATATATCTCTTTTGGTTTAGCTCCTTTACTAAATATAGACCTCAACTCTATTGTGTTCCCTTTTCGCAAATTATCATTGAAATTCACCTTAATATCTGTATCCAATGTTTCCTTATAATTCGTCAAATTCCAACGCATCACTTCACCCGAGCCCAAGTCTGTAAGTGAATTGTCTTTCCAGAGCATTTAATCAACCCCTGGACAACCAAATTTCATCACCAAACTCTTGTTTAAAAGTTTCCTCATTAGAGTCCTTCTCATGTAAAGATTCCTTATCCATAGCTTTTTGTTTAACTGGAAGCTCCATCTTCAAATGAAGCTTTATTTCTACTTTGGTTCGTTCACACCCTACTTTAGCCATTTCTTAGAAATCCACCTCTATCCTTTGCTAGAACAAAAGAAAAAGCTCTGATACCAAATTGTAAATTATAAATTTTTTCTTTCCAATTTGCCAGTTTACCTTGTCTATTCAACTACTATTGCCTTAGCTTTAGTTAAGTTCTTTTACTAAGGTTTTCACCTATTGTACCAGATCCTACTTGGTCCTATCTAGATTTAACTATTCACTACACGAGTAATAGGGTGTTAACCATCCATTTACAGATTCTTAAATTCTTTTCTAATCCCCTTCTTTGAGTTAGATTGGACTTAAGGTTTAGTTACATTCCCTGTAATCACAAGCAGCTAAACACATTAATCCTCTAAGTTCTTAACATTCTTTAGTACAATAAAATTTAATTAAGGAACCCTCTTAATCCCAAGCCATGGATGCATCTTACTTTAAGACCTTAAACATTATGGCATAATAACCTAATATAAGTACCCCTACTCCCCCACTTCTATCCTAAAGGGAAAGCTTAAACCCCTATGAAGGAGTGAGGACTAATTATAGTACTTAAGTGGGAAATAATTAAAATTCTAGATCTATTATACAAATCTAGATTTAAAAGAGAAGGAATAAAAATAAAAAGGATACTATTGGAGAATATTTTCTAATTTTACCTTCCCCACCAGATATCACCACATTTGTACCTATAGGGAATTGATTACAGCACTAACTAAAAAGACAACTATGAACTTAGAAGTTCATGATTCCCCAAGAAAGTGCATTTTTCTCATGTTGATAAAGCTCATCACAGATTCTTGGCCTTGCATCCCTAATCACAAAAACAAGGAAAAAGAAAGTAGTATAAGAAAAATGAGGAAGGAGGAGTTCTAGATGGGCGAACTTATGCCCAAGAATTCCTTTAATGAGTTGTGTGCAAGACCATTAATGGACACATACGGCTGCTAAGTTTTGGAGAACCTGGCTGCTAGCTGCCAAGATCTCGCAGAGAACTTGACTCAATCCAACGGCTGCCAATGGTCGGATCAAGTCGACAGGCGAACAGCCCATTAGGAAATGATCAAAACTTACAGGACGAAATCAAGGAAGCCAAAACATCTGGTCAGCAGTTTTTCACTTTTAGCTCTGTGAGTAGCTTTAGTACCAGCTCTTCTTCGCCATTTTTTGCGTATCCCAGAATGAGAACATCATTCCACGACTCCAGTTTCTCTCTGGGCGTCCACCCCTGGAGTACATATCTTGTAAACTGCTGACAATGAAAAGGCTGGTATCAAGTCCTCTTCTGGCTGCCTCAGCATGAAAAGCCATGTGTTATCCAGTGGAGCAGCCAGTTGCAAAGTGACTGCAAGCCTCGAGAACTGCCACAAAGAATATATGATCTGGTTGGAGCCTTGAGAGAAATCAAGAGAAAACCTCAAAGGCCACTTCTTGGAGGTTTGTTGCAATCCCAGCACTAATTTAGCATACATATCCACCAGCTTGTTCCGAAAAGAATACTGCTCGAGTCAAAACCACCACCACTACCACCACCACCTATGCAATAGCTTTACCACCACCCTGTGTGCCTTCTTCTTTCTCAACTCGAGTAAGCCTTGAGCACACTGAAATTGTCCTGGATTCGGTGACTTGCTTCTCGGTAAGATGACTGATCCTTCTTTGCAAGTAATGTGACTTTGCAGTGATCGACCATACTTCATTTGTTATCATTCTTTATCGGGTGCAGAAAATCCAAGGATGAAAGCAGTCGAGAAAGCTCTCGACGTGATTCCCGTGTTAGACACAGTATGTTTTTCTTCCAGGTATCTGGTGTATAAGTCTCAATACTAACGGATGCGAGCAGGAGATGTAAGGATCCCGTGACCAAATCCAAGCGAGTACGGAAGGATGAAATGCGCATTGCTGCATGCATTCTCCGTTCTGTATCAAAAACAGAGGCGACAATTGCATGTTTTGTCTCCTGGAGCTATGCGAATGACAACGAGGTACGTGCAATTTTCTTATGTGGGATAAAGTTGTAAGATGCAGGGTGGAAACTGGAAAATCTGTTGCAACAATTAAGATTGTCTATCCCAGTTCTCATCAAGTCATGTCAGGATACTCCCACCTCAAGACAGGGTGGGTATACTGTCTCAATGAGGTAGAGGGTTTCCTCTCTCCTCTACATTGACAAGTCTAGCCATAGAAACACATCCGTGACTGAAACAGTGATTCAGCACACAGAGAACGTTTCCAACCGCTTCTACAAGTGACAAGGAGTGTAACCAGGACCATTTTCTGATACTGTGAGAGCTTGAGATTGGGTGATTGATGTTTGCTTGATGGGAGCTTCTACAACAGGGATTGGATTCAAGGCAAGGATGGGAACTTTGTACTATGCAAATGGTGACGTCTACCATGACTATCTCTTGCATGGGGCGCGGACCATACTTGAGCTCACGAGTTGAAGAGTTGAGCTCACGAGTTGAGCTCAATTTTCAATTGTAATTTAATACAAACATTATAAATTTTAAAATTTTAAGGTTATGGCGAACCTAATAATTTAATAACTCTCTATATATTATATAGATAAAAATGTTCTAAAGAACACATTTTGTTCTAATAATTTAAATATTTACTACATGCAATGATAGGGACATTTGTTAGAACATAAAATAAAATGTTTGAAAAAAGAGAATTAATAAAGCAATATACTTCTATAAATCAAAGTGTCGTTACTCTCATTTGTTAGTACTTGAGTCAGTTTTGGTAGGCTGACTTCGGCACTTCGGTGCATGGGTCTAATCCATAAACATGGGGATAACTATTATAGACTGATCACAAGTTCTCTCTCAATGACTTATTTTTGAAAAAGGGCGTGGTCGTGTAAACAACTTAATCTGCCAGTTTATAATAGTTGTCTAAATCTTCCCAACAGGGTTGATTTCTTGCTCAGGGGAAGTTGGGCCTTTGGTTTTCTCCCTATGTCCCTGCGGGCAAGGATGTATCATTCCTTTGTAAGCTGAGTGGTACTCGGAGCAGCAAGGGTGGCTAACTCCGTTAGTTATTTCCTTGTCGGTGACGGTTGGAGGGTGTCTGAGTCTTCATGTCCTTGGACATAGAGGAGAGGTCGTTTCATAACTCATTTAAGTCGGTGTGTTTCCCACATAGTATGCTTTCCATTAACTTTTGGAGTTGTTTCCTTGACAGTTTGCTAGACTCGGGTACGCATCGACGAGAACATCAATCTTCCCCAAGGGGGGGAGAGTGTCACAAATGTGACTTTGGGTATTGAAAAATACTTATCAACCAGTCTTTACGGACACTCTTTCTTTATTGCTATAACGGTAGAAGGTCAATACTGTTGGTTCCCTTTATTGTTCCCACTTGAGCTAGTTGAGAAATTGATCAATGACCTTGTACTTAAATTGGATAAACATAAGGTAGGAACCCTATGTGTTTCTTGCTGAGCATACTCGGCCTGGTTTGAGAAACTCACGTCATTGTCTTGCACTTGCTAGTATCAAGAACCCCACAATATTGAGACTAGTCCCTCAATATTTGCTAGACGATAGCTTACCGTGTTTGCTAAACACCCTCGCCATCATGCCTTTTATATTAGTCTCATTTTGGTCCCAAATGCTATTTATGGAAAGTGTCTAGATTCACTCATTTAGCATATCTATGGAATGTAGAGATCAGCCTCAAAACAATGGTGTTCGTCCCATGTCCAAATTCACAATCTAAAGATATTCCATATTTAGTAAGTTTCAAGCTTATCCTAGAAACTAACTCCTGGTACTAAGGGAGGCCTGGGGTGAAAGCCCAAAGCGTGTGTTCCTCTAGGGGGGGGGGGGTTCCAAATGTATAGTAAGGATAATGGTTGGAATATATGTCCGACCATTTGAGACATTAATTTGGCTCCTGCTGGGCTATGTCACTCCTTGTTCTGTTTCCGGCTTGGGTCTAAGCCCAAACTCCACACTGCTCTAGTCGGTGCGGTACCCTCCTCGCGTTAGGCCACCGGTATGCCAAAATTGTGCTAGACTCCGTCTGACACCATTTTGCATACAGGTGCTGGATACAAGGAGCTGGTGCTCGTAGGATTGTATTGGACCCTTGTTTCATAGTGCAACGGGCTTGGAGTTCGACTCCAAATTCATGTGTGCTACAATGGCTAAGAATGGGCCATAGAAATCATTGGAATGAATCTAAATGGCAAAGTTAAGTAAGGAATACTCATATTTTGGATGCTAACGGATTGTGGGAAATGAAATATGTTTCCAAAGATGGATTCCTAAATGCTCCAATTTGGCAAATATGAAAACTCTAAGGGAGGGAGCGACAAAGTAACCAAATAATAGAGCTATTGACAACCCTAACATAAATTATGGATAAATGGACCTTAGTGTCTAGAGTGGCACGCAATAGGAGAGAGGATGATGGTGCCCTCAAGTAAAGAACTTCCTAAGATGGGAAAGTGGTGTTTGCATACTCAGTGCGATGTAAAGTGCCGTATACACCTAGGAAATTGACTTGAGGTGTCAATATTAAAGTTACAAAATGTGATAGTTATGTTAGTAGAGCCGAAACTACTCCGGAATGAATAGTAAAATTGAAATTGAGAAGATGTCTTTGTAGCACATATGATCATAGGATGAAATTTGGATATACTATTACCGTGGATTCATAAAACTTTGGGGGATAAATGGGGATAAAATAGCTACTAAGAGCTTTTCATTAAGCAATTGCCTCTTTTTCCAGTTGATTTAAGGGGAGAGAGATAGAGTGCGTGGTATCAGAGAAAATGGCACAAGTTTCAATTCTTGTTGATTAGTAGCTATTTAAAATATAAGCAAAATATATTCCTACCCCTAAAATTTAAAATCTATGTATTGGGCATCCATGTGTACATCCTTCCTCTTGTGCAGCATCCCAAACAAAGGTATCCACTGTAAAATTGCAGTACAGGTGGATGACTACTTGCTTCACATAGAACAGCTTGTCTACACAATGGAAGGATTGGTAGATTTAATGTAGAAATGGAGGTGTTGGTTCCCTTTGGCTCAGTAGGGGTTGTTAGTCAATAGTTAATGAAGACATTGACATCTCTCAAGGAAGGGTGAGTGTAGCATATATGATTATGAGATGAAATTTAAATATACTATCACTATGGATTCTTGGAACCTTAGGGGATAAATGGGGATAAAATAACCACTAAGGGCTTTTTTATCAAGAAATTGCCCTTTTTCCAATTGGCTTAAAAGGAGAGAGATAGGGTGCACTACAGTCTTTAACGAGTTTAATGAGAACTAAATAAACAAAAGTAGAAAACTACCACCAATAATCTAATAAGACTTTAAGTTAAAAAGACTATACTCCTTAAAAAATGGGCAAAGCATGGTGAGCCTTTAGTATTGAACCATTAACGAATATTAGCTTGATGCTAAGGATGAGAATGGTAATCCATGATGGGATTACTTTATAAAATGATTTATTATTCGATGAAGATATTGAACTTTGTCTATGGGTGGTGAAGTTGTGAGACACAAATCCCTAATCCCCAAAGTGGAGTAGAAAGGGTGCCATATGGTGGTGGCCGAAGCAGAAGTTCAACAAGCATAATATGTTAGACCAAAAGCTTTGACTTGGAAAGTTGACAATAGGAGTGCAACTCCGAACAAAATGTTCGAGGAATGAGTACGAAGCAATTGATGAATGAGTCTCTAAAAAGGGACACAAGAAGGATTAACATATGGTAAGTGTCATGACACATGGAAGTGTCAGGAATGAATCCAAAAAAGAGTCCGAGAAGGAGTTTGAGATAGAGTTCGAGAAGGAACCTAATAGCAAACATCACAACCACAACTATGTCCTCGCCCTTGTCCTTGAACTTGGGTAATAGTAACATCAACCTCCATTACAACAAAACCATCTCCCATAAAAAAACTAGAGTTGAAGGACGTGGAGTGAGAAGTGGAACAGGTGACCTCTCATAATGTTGTGCCAAGCAAAGAGTATTGTCAAGGGTGGCTAGAGCAAATGCATGCATAAGTCCTACAAGATCTTAACAAAGTGTTGACCATAATATTCTTAATTTGATCCACTTTGACATATTTGGCTCCACACAAAGTAAGAGGCTCCGGATCCGAATACCAAATTGCATCACTAACTCAAATGGCCCTTGAAAAAGATGATGCAATTGTTAGAAGGCATTATCACAATCATTGATATGTCTAAATGCATGTTTGAAAATGTCTAGGAGAATGCTTCAATCCTCACGAGTGGATACGATCAAACCATTGTACCATTACAATGGCGTTGCTTGGAGACACATAGGAAATTCATATAAACATTGAGCATCATCCCAAGAATGATATGTGGCAACCACTATAAAGTGATTAAACTAATAATACACATCATCACAAATGATATATGTGTGTGTGAGGTCCAAGTGTACAACTATGATGCCATATACTAATATTCACATAGTGGGATTTTGGTAGTCGTTAAATTGGTTTCAATTTGGACTACTCACTCTTATATATAAGCTAGGGTTTTCTGGTTAATTGAGATGCATATTTCTATATTCCATTTCCATCTCCTATACACTCATATTGGTGGAGTTGAGAGGTAACTTTAATTTGAGTGCTTGGATTTGGGATCTTACTTTAGATTTAGCTTTTGCATTGTTTAAATTTTCTTTTTCTTACATCTTTTTTTAACTTCTTCTCTTTTGCTCTTTCCTTTTTGTTCATTTTCATGGTAGAGTAGTAGCCTCCTCTTTTTTTGACTTTAGAGTAGCAGTTGGTGCAATTGCTTGATGCTATGGGATTGTAGTTGAACAATTAGACTCAGTTGATAGTGGCATTTATAGAATATAATACAACTCTTCCTGCTCTTGTTACAAATCTTTGAGTCGGGCCAAAGTTCTTCATATATATATATATATATACACACAAACATGGTAATATAGAAGGTTTCTTTGAATAATGAGTTTAATAATGTTTTTTCTTAATGTTTCTTTCTTAAAAGAAGTGTTTTCTTCAGTCACTTCATTTGTTCTTTACATCCTCTTTATCCTCTTCTCAAAGGATAAAAACAAATTTCTAAAGCACTAATTTTATTTGGATTTGTTGGACTTATCCTCACTTTGTATATATGTTTGGCCTCATTTCACTATGGCATTTATTCATATTCAATACGTGGAGCTATATATTCTATTCAAACTTGTTATGCTTGTCCTCACTTCACAATTTATATTATTTTATTCTTGGTCCACTATTGTATTGTGAAAGTCTACATTCTCAAGGGAATACATAAATTCCTTAGCATTAATAGTAAAAAATATATGCTCTCGTAAACATTCATAATCAGGGATATGCACTCAACCCAAAACTCTAGTAAAAATGATCTAACCCTTAGATAGGGGAATACTCAATACAATAAAATAAAATAAGATTCTTATCTTTATGCATATACTTAATATCATAACTAGGGATATGCACTCAATACTCAATACAATAAAATAAAAAAAGATTCTTGTCTTCATACATATACTTAATATTTAAATTAATATGATAAAGACAAACAATACTCAACTCAATACCAGATTGAGAATGATAATCATATAAATATTATAAATATTTAATGTGCTAGGAGAAGGAAATATTGCATATAAAGAAAAGACACTAGGAATATGAGAAGATGGCTCAGCCGAGAAATAAGGAAAGGTTATAAAAGAGCATAAAGTAAAGAAAAAGTATTAAATGGCAAATTGAATAATTAATACATACCTTGTGAAATCTTTAACTCATCTCTAAAGTTATCATTAAAATAATCAAATTCCTTATTAAAAGTGTAGTGCACGTTATTTATCTCCCCTTAAGCCAATTAAAGATACAAAATGAATCAACTAATAATGTTATAAAATACATTGTTATAACACATTTCTACTATGTTTAAATGCTAAACTCAATCGCATTAGTCCATCATAACATAATACGACAAATAATCCTCAACTTGAGCATGCACACATTTGGTCTACCCATTGGTTTAATATGCCCCAAAACTTCCTTGTAAATCTCAATTTTCTATCTGAGATCATTTCTTCGAAAAGATAATGAACCCGTACTACTTCATGGAAAAAGAGTATGAAGGTTATTTTATTTATTTGGATATCTTCATCAATGGATGCTCCACAAGAGGAAAGACATATGCATAGATGCCTAATATATATAATTTCAAATTTAGGGTTAGGAATATACCTTACTTAAGGGTATATCATAAAGTCAGACTATTTTATAAAAAAAGAGTTATGAAGGTTATTTTATCTATTTGAATACCTTCATCTATAGATGCTCCACAAGATAAAAGATATATATATTATCTATTTGGATACTTTTGTTTGTGGATGCTCCCCAAGAGGAAGGACATATAAAAGAGGAAAAGCATATGTATGGATGCCTAATATATATAATTTTAAATTTAGAGGAAGGATATACACATGGATGCCCAATACATGCAATTTCAAATTTAGAGAAAGCCCATACATACAATTTCAAATTATATTTTAAGTAATCACTAGTAAATAGAAATTAACCCGTGCTATTTGCTCTAATACCACATGTAACATACTTTGTCTTTCTCCCCTTAAGCCAACTGAAAAATGGGTCATTGTTTGATTTAGTGACTATTTTATCCTTATTTATCCCCTAAGGTTTTAAGGATCCATGATGACAGTATATCTAAATCTCATCCCATGATCATATGCATTACAAAAAGGAATCTACTCAAATTTATAAACATTAACTTCTTATAAAGAAAATGGCAAAAAACCAAAAATAGAAGAATTTATAGAAATACATCTCACAAAAGTTAGAGATGGACAACACATTAAGAATTGGAGTAACACGAATAAGATCATATTATATAACACCAAAAGTTAAGCCATAAGAACAATGGTATTAGGTGATAATAACAACACATCATCTACAGCCTTGGATAAAACATTTTTCAATCAACAACAATATGGCATGGTGGAAGAAAAGAATGCAATAAAAATTGAAAAGGAAGAATAAATCTAATAGCTACAATCCTAGATTTGGAGAAAGGCTAGATTTAAAAAAGAATAAAGGAATAACGATAAAAATATGATCCTAAACATTAAGTGAAGCACTGCCAAAAAGCTTTGACTTTTAGAGATAAATTGCAATACCCCTCTTGAGATATGGGAATAGATATATTAATTGAGGACCAATCCTAAATGTACAATTCATATGTTATAATATTATAGTTAACATATTAGGGTAACATACACATATATGTATGTATATATGTATATACATACATATATACATACATACATACATACATACATACATACATACATACATACACATACATACATACATACATACATACATACATACACACACATACATACATACATACATACATACACTTGGCCCTCACACACACACACACATATATATATATATATGATAAATGCTAATATAGAAGGTTCTTTTGAATAATGAGTTTCTATAATATATTTTAGTAAAAAACTAAACTTGTGATTGTGAGTGCACAAAATGTCATTTCAAAAACAGTTTATGCAACCCAACAAATAGTGTTATTATATAATTATTTTTGTATATTGCACAACTACTTTTACAAGATTAAAAAATTCAAAATATATCCATTCAAAACATTGAAATGACTATTTTGGGTAATTTCTATCTATACAAATTAATGTACGATAAAGAATTTTATCATATTTTAACCACCTCTCAGTTTTGAGGTCATTTAGACGAGATACAATATATATATATATATGCTATATTACCTTTTATATCGTTGGGAGTTAAAGATGTAGGGACGCTTCTCTCGACGCCCAGGGCGCTGTTCTTGGTACGATCTCCATCCAGACCTGCATTGGGCATGCTGCAAGGTCGCTGGGCGTCGATCGAGAGCATCACAAAATCGTCGTACAAGGTATGGCATTCTTGGACTTGTGGATCCCACTTAAATTCTTGTGGTTGAGCCCAGAGTGCCTTAGCTACACAAATTTTCACTAGTCTTATGGCTGATCAAGAAGGAACTGGACAGGGTAAATTGATTTCTCAAGTCTCATTCACTAACACCTCGTTCTAGTGTCAAGCCTGTCTTCTTTTCTTTCAAGTCACTGGTGGCCGGCTCTAGACAGCAACCGGAGAACTGTCGTCATCGCCAGTTGTTTTAGAATGTGAGTCCGCTCTAATCTCCACTCTTCATCATTCCAAGCTCACAGGACACTTTCACGTAGAGCAACTTCTCTTCGCTGGTTGCTGATGCAGCTCCTTGCTTCAACGTAAATGGCTGCCACTGCCTAGCGAAAGCATTTGGGATGCCGTACGTGGTGGTTTCTTCTTTGGAGGAACTGAATCCTGGAGGGCTGATTCAACTAACAACGATCACGGCCAGTAGCATTCTTTTGATCTGCTAACTCTGTTTGTTGTTCAGCTCTTTGCCAATAGATGCACTCTAAGGACACAGGCCTTCTCTGTAAGTCCAACACGCACATTGAAGCTGGATGTTCTACTTCGTCCGTCTGTTTCTACATTCTGTTCCTGGCAAGGTAAACATTTGTTTTTTGTATCTATCCCCATAAATTCCTCTCGCTATTTGTTCAGATGGACATACGATCCATTGCAGCATGAACGAGGGTGCAACTCAAAGCTTTGCAACGCTGTAAGCGAAACTTTGCAGTTTGGGTTATTTTTACGCACACATAACTCACTTCGTTTTGAATCAGACTGAATAAGCAGTTTGTACGGTTCTCAACCAGGAACCAATTGAAGGCTTCAAAAAATTCTCCACAGCAAGATGCAACAACACAAAAGACATCATTTCCGCTCAACGCCTCGCAAGTTCCAAGCGAAGATCGAGGAAGAAAAAGTCGTGACAACGCATAAGGTGGTGTTGCCATTCTACTCTTTGTTAATACTCACCAAGCTCAACCGTTACAGGTCTTGCAGGTCGATGAGGTTGCTAAAGCGGATGGAATATGTCCCTCGAAACCATTCGCCCAGAGGATCAGGTGATGGTTTTCGCTGGGAGTTCTCCGCCAAGAGTGTTAAAGCTCGCCTCCATCAAACTAGCACACCTTTGGAGGGAGGCAAACACAGATCAGCATCCAGGCGATTGTTTTGTAGGAGCAAGCTTTCTATGGTGTTGAGATTGTTGGAGCTGAGATCCAGGTACCTCACGAGAAGTTCAAAACGCGCTGGTACCTCACCTGGTTGCTTCCGTCTATCTCTTTTTCGGATGCCGACATAAGGGGACCGATTCAACAAACAACTAGTCGGACATAAAAGTCCCCAAGGTAAACGTGTTTTTGTTTGTGTCTGTTCTGTGTTTCCTACCAGCCAGGCGTGGACCATGTGTAAAACTCGATCCGCTTGTCTTTATCAAGGTGAAATGAGTAAATCTTTGCTTGCTTTCTCAAGTTGTCCAGAATTCTTAATTCCTCGAGCTTATGCATACAAAGCTCCAGCTTCTTGGGGAAACAAGCAGGTTACTTGTCTCCTTTTTCAGTGTCAATACATTCTTGTCAGGGAAGTTTGCGATCTGACAACGAAACATTCCGTCATATGGTCGTGAATTAACTTATTATCATGAGTTACAAATGTTCATGCGCTCTAAGAAGTTTTCTGGTAAAACAGAATGTATGCATCTGTGGAGCTACTGTGTTCTGAAACATGTTCCACCGATTCGTCATCACATGCATACCACTCACTGTTTCCAAGTTTTATACTCGCTGTATAGTGCCCGTAATCAGCGTCACCGGTGTGGTTTATCAACCCATATAGTGAGTAGTGCTGCCCCGATATCTCCACACTTTCTGGAATATCTATGGCAGTATCAATCTTTTCG
The DNA here is from genome assembly GCF_000143415.4 of Selaginella moellendorffii. Taxonomy (NCBI): domain Eukaryota; kingdom Viridiplantae; phylum Streptophyta; class Lycopodiopsida; order Selaginellales; family Selaginellaceae; genus Selaginella; species Selaginella moellendorffii. Next base: position 510,834 of record NW_003314290.1, on the reverse strand, counting down.
ACATTTCCAGACGAATCACACTTGAACCTTGCGAGATGGAGAATCAAGCAGGCTGGAAGTTTCACAAACTCCATCTTCTTGCAAATGTTGTGCTGCTTACTCTTGCACTTTGAGCAGCACCATGCATCCAACATATCATCTTTTGTGTACTCTTGAATGCACGATTCTAGGGTAATGGTGTTGCCCACAGTCGATGACGGTACTGGCAGCGAGAGAGACATGAATGTCTCAAGTGTCACCGAGGCCTCGTTGGAGCACTTTGGGCACTGTAGCTTTGTTCTGCTCTGACCCTCAAAAATTTCTGCAACTAGCGAGCTTTGCACTTGACCACCACCTTTACGATCCTTTCTCCCTGATTTCACAGGCTTCATTTTCGTGGCAGCCCTCATATCATGACCCTGCTTCAGCTCTTGATCCAAAGCATTCAAGAGGAACATGAGATACTCCTGTGCATCCTGTTGCGAGCCTGGGCTAGATTGGAGCTTGGGTCCTGGCTTGATGGACACGCTCGCGTTGCTACGCATGCTCTCAATGATCAGCTTCCTGAAATCATTCGCCACTTCACCCCTGATCTTGTCCGACTTTGCAAAGAAATCTGATAGCCGTGGCGTATGTAGCAAGCACTGGAGGCTGCTGTTCATCGAGCACGTACTTCCCTGGTTCTGAAGACCAATCGCCATTTGATAGTTTTGAAACCCTAGGACCCGTTTTGTAGGAACGAGAACCTTTTTGATATTTCCATTAGAACAAAACAAAGCATCCCACATGGCATCCCTCGCGCTAGCGATGGTGGATTCGAGGGTACTCCGCTAAGGGAACCACTATTCTATCAGCGTGGGCGGTGGTCTGCTTGTCTCTCTTGGTATTGTAGATTGATCGTTTGATTTATTTTCCAGGAAGAGGGAGCTCCAGAGGGGGAAAATAAAGGTACATTTTTTTGGTCCTTGGTGATTCTATCGTTTTCAGCTTTCTGATCGTAGGAAGATGGAACTTCTCTGACGTTGGACGATTTCTATGACCTTCCAAAAGTAAGAAACATCAATGGGAAATTTTAGCAATTTAATTTTTCATGGTGAATCTGTTTAAACAGGGACTAACGCACAAGGAGATGATCGCTGCTCGGCACCACTACCTCAAGTGTCAAGCTCGCTGTGGTTTACTTCCTCCCTCCACGCCAATCCGGTCTTTCTAAGTTCACAACCAAGGTACTCAAAACCTTTCAGATTATCTTTGCAGGAAACATGATCCAGTGATGAAGCGAGTAGTTTTCTTTCTTTCTGAGTAGCATTTCAAAGCCCTCGTTTCTCCAGTAGCCAGGAAAATCTTCACGTCCCAACTTGCATAATCTTCAGCTTGAGGTCTCTTTGTATCAATCTTTTCCCACTCTGTTCTATGTGGCCGCTGTATGTAGAGCAAAACGTAAGTCTCCCAGATCGAAACAAGACCTTGGCTGCTGCTCATCATGTTCCTTGCGTAGATCCTGCATTTGATCTCACGCTTGATCTCTATTACATCAAGAACGTTCATAAGAAAGGCGCGAGAGAGTGTGCCGTGTAGACCTTGCCTTTGTCCATGGCTTCCTTGATCATCCTGGCCAATTGTCATGCATGGAAGCTTCATTACCAGTCAGAAACAAGAGCAGGAACTCCTGCTGCGGCCGAGTGAAGTAAGCATCGAGTCCCTCATGCCGGAGTAATCCAAGAAATGATCCACATACAACAGCTGCTCCATTACTCATGAGTTGTGAGTTGAGTTTAATTTTCAATTGTAGTATAATACAAATAATATAAATTTTTAAAAAATTAAGGTTTATTGAAAACTTAACTATATTATATAGGTAAAATATGTTCTAAAATATGTTCTAAAGGACAATGAACATCCCTACTATGGCATATAGTAAGTATTTAAATTGTTGAACAAAAGATTTATTTGCAGAAAAATTAATCCTGTCATTTCTTTAAATCCATATTCTGTGCTTTCTAGCTACTAAATGTCAGATTTATCAGAATTTAAAATTATTAAATTTGAAATAAGATTCTTTGTAAGGTTATATAACCATTTGAAAGGAAAAAAAAACAACCATTGATATAAGCTTGTTGCATATAAAAAAGAGATTTGATTCATTTTCTAAAATACATTCTTGAGAGGTTTGTCATAGTATAATGTCTACAATTTATATATCTTCATTTACATTCTCATTTGAAAAGAGGAAAATATACACAAATGTTTATTAGTTTTAGTGTTAGTAATTTTAACTTTTGCAATCTTTTTTTCTAAGGTAATAATTCAAGGGTTAAAAGTTGTAATAGTGGTCTTATTGCATAACATAACGAAACCACACAAGAGAAAGAAAGAAAAGATAGCGAGCATATCAATCATAAGTTGGAAAAAATGCAATGACAAAGGGTGTAATAAATTGGGTGTAAAAAAATGTCCCTACTTATTTTAAAAAACTGTAATTCTGTGACTTTTAAAAAATTCTCTATTTGTTTTTAGCTTCTAGTGGACAATATGATGGTATATATACTATTGCAACATATTGCAACATCATGCCTCTAAAAGACTACTATGAAATATTTATTAAAATGGTAAAGATAGAAATGGAGACACACTAGTATTACAGATAATATTGCAAAAAAAACATTTGCAAGTATATCAAATAAAAAATATGTTTTTTTATTAATTATAAAAAGTATACTAATGTTGTGTGAATACAGATAGTGAGAAATTCTTTTGCAACTCCAAAGCATGTTCAAAAGATGGTGCTCAAGAATTTTATTATAAGCACCCTATTCTATCTAGGCTGCAAAAAAACTCAATTAGACAAGACTAATTTATGGGACTTACTATGATGTGTGCAACCTGAGATTAGCCTCAGGAGGTAGGAAAATAATACTATGTACTTTACAATAATATCTTTTTTATGTTTTGTGTTATTTAGGATAAAATCTTAGATGCGTGAATCTCGAGAGGGGAAATTGCAGTAAAAAATTGATTCTATCCTTGAAATAAAATGGATCTATCCCTATGAGTTTATTCACAAGAGTTTATTTCAAGATCAAGTCATTAATAAGTAGGAGCACCCTTTTGTCCTCAAGATGTCTACCATGGGCTTTGCCTTTGGTGTAAATCTTGTTTCTCGAATGGATATGTTTGGGTTAAATGACATTGTTAATACATATGTACATTTTGAACATGAACATATAGAGCTGATATTAAGTTGAACAACCATAGGAGCTCATGTGTATGATTTGAGGTAGTTATTTTTCTCACTATTTTAAAATGGTTGTAAATTTTACCCTTTTCACAGGCTATATTCCAACTTCACAATTGCAAAACACAAGACTAGATGGCTTAGGAAATATTTTGGAAGTCCTTCTCCAATATTATGCTAAAGTGGACTAGTAAGCTTAGTAGCTTTTATGGTTTCATATTAGATGGGGTTGGGGCTAATTAGAATAGTGTTTGGGCAAGTTTTTTAGAAATGGTTAACCCCTCAAAGGTTGTGAAAGAACTTAATTTAGAAAAAATCCTAAATTAGCACTACCACCTTATCAAACTAAATTTCTAGTTAATGTTTAAGGAGTTATGCAAATAATGCTAGGTTGCACCTTTTGAAGAAGAACACGAGGCAAAAGCAAACGAAATTCAATTGTGGTGGCATGAAGATGGGTATACAGATGCAAGTTGTCTACCACAACTTGAGTTATGGTTAGGGTGGTGGGAAGTTAAAATGTTTCAGTGGGGATATCATTCTTTTTATGTTGGTTTCATTTTTTTCTTTTCTTTTCATTACCTTTTAATAGCATCTTTTTCATTATGACTAAACACTTAAGGATTTCATATACACCCTAACTATGAATCTCTCTGAGAGTAAATATTGGAGTTAATGTTCCTCTATAAGGAACGGGAAGCTAAATTTATATAAAACATATCTATTGAATTTGATATGTGCTACAGAGTAGTCTTCAAAAGTTTTAACATTTTAGGAGGGAAGATATATAAGAACAAAGCCTTTTATTGAGATTTTATAAGATCGGATGAAGAAGAAAGTACTCCATTGCATGAATAGTAGCAGCTGTAGTGGAAGAAGTGGTTTATGGCACATCTATGGAGTACACTCCCTAGGCTTTTAATTGTGATAAAAAGGCTCATCCACTCAAAGCATTGTTTTTCCTTTGCTAGTGAAGATGTTAGTATAAACTTTGGAGAAAAAAGTTCTCACAAACTTAATGTTGAGTACTAAACAATGGCCTTGGACTGAGCCACCTCATGTGGTTGATGAAGAGAGTGCATCATAATATGTTAAAATCACTTACCATAACATAGACTTGAAGTAATAAGCAATCTACTATATGCCAATAAAATCTAATATAAGGTGTGTGGGGATGCTTCTAAAGGGCAAATGTTGGGCTTAAATCCATAGTGATAAATTTGTTTTTATTCCAACCTCATATTTCCATGGGAATGAAAGCAAGAAGGATTTTCGAAATGATACTAGCTATATTATTGCAACACCGATGCCAACCATACAAAATGGTTTAAAGACACTATAGTGACAAATCTAATGCAATACCTAAAGAATTACTAGTGGGGTTTCACTCACCTTGGATGAGATTGAAAACTTTGAGAAATTTAGTTTCAATTTTGAGAGGAGGAAAGTTGGAAACATGAGTGACAAAATTAGCATTATATTTAAAGAGATACATAGAAGGCTAGTAAGAAAAAGTAAGGCAATTAAATTTGTTAGTACTATTTTCAAGTAGAGTAGGGTAAAATAAGCTTAGCACAAATGCTTAAGTGTGAGATACTCTTCATGAAATACATCATTGCACTTGCAAAAGAGTAAATAGTTAAATAGAAGGTAGAGAGTATACAATTATCATTCAAGACCTTCATATGTCTAGATTTTACGAAGTGCAAGGAATATAAGAAGGTATATGCTTCTTACAAGCATATGTACTGCATCTTCATCAACACCTTACACCAAGAACCTAAAATGGACAATCATATACACCATACAAGCCTTAGTATTGTTGAATCATATAAAACTTTTGGAGCTAACTAGAATTTCCAAGATTATTTATGTTTATTCTCTATCAATAATATAAACTTATTATAATTTATATAATTAATAAAAATAACATACTTTTTATTTGATATACTTAGGAGTGTTTTTTTTCATAATATTGCTCATAATACTTTGTATCTCTATTTCTGTTTTTACCATCTCAAAAAATATTTCATGGTAGTCTTTCAAGTGCATGATGTTGTAGTGTATCACAAGAGTATATGTACTATTATACTGATTGTCACCTTGTTTTCACTAAAGCCAATAAATATAAAAAGCATTTCTTGAAAGTCATAAAATTGGAATTTTCTAAAATAAGTAGGAGAGCTTTTTCGTTATACCCTCTATCATTGCTTAGAGCGAGGTTCCATTGAGCCACACCAGGTATCCAAGTAGGTAGTGCCACCCATACTTAGACTGGGAGCATCGGCCAGTCGATCTCTCGGGGGAACTAGAGCCGGCTCTTGAACACTTCACCAAGCCACCCTGCTTGTCGGTTCATGTTCACTCTAGTCTTGGACCTCCCAGTGGGCAGCTCATCACCCAACACTAGGTACAGCCTTCCTGAGCCAAACTGGCCTTTCCTGGCCAAACTGGCTCCACTACAGTCCTCCCCCTCACTATACTTTTGGAGCTCACCAAACCCCCTAGGGTCTGGGAGACGAATGCTTTGGGCTTTCACCCTCTCAGACTCAGACTCGGACTCGAACTCGAACTCGGACTCGGCCTTGGCCTCAGTCCCAATCTCGGTCTCGGTCTCAGTCTTGGTCCTGGTCTCGGTCCCGGTTTTGGTCTCGACCTCAAACTCCATCTCAGGTCCTTCTCAGACTCCATTTTGGATTCCATCTCGGGTCCATCTCGGACTCTATCTCGGACTCCATCTTGGGTCCATCTCGGACTCCATCTTGGACTCCATTTTGGGTCCATCTCGAACTCCATCTCGGGTCCATCTCGGACTCCATCTCGAACTCCGTCTCGGTCCATCTCGGACTCCATCTCGGACTCCATCTCAGACTCCGTCTCGATCCATCTTGGACTCCATCTTGGTCAATCTTGAACTCCATCTCGGACTCCGTCTTGGTTCATCTCAGACACTTCCACATGTCATGTGTTGGTCATTTTAGGTCCCTTTTTAGAGCCCCGCTTATTGCTCGCTTCGTGCTCATTCCTCGAACACTTTGTTGTAAGTTCCATTCCCGCTCTCGACCTTTCAAGTCGGAGCTTTTAGTCTAAACGTGTTATGCTCATTTGGCTTTCGCTTTGGCCACTACCACGTGGCGCCCTTCCGGCTCCATTTTGGGGCCTAGGGATTTTGTGTCTCACAACTCCACCACCCATAGACAAAGTTTGATGTCCTTATCGAACAATAAACTATTTTATAAAGTAATATTAACATGTATTACCCTTTCCATTCTTGACACCTCGCCAATATTCGTTAATGGTTTGATACTGAAGGCTCATCGTGTCTTACCCATCCTTTAAGGAGGGTAATCTTTCCAACTTAGAGATTGATTGGACCACTTATAGTGGTTCTCTCCTTTTATTGGTTTAGTTCTCGCTAAACCTCTTAGAGACACCGTCTATATCTCAATCCCACTACTTTTTCTTGAATAGTCTCAATTTCCATTGATTGAATGTTTGCACTTTGGAACTTTACTTTTTGACTTTTTGAAGTCAATTTCTTAGGTGTCTCCAACACTTTGCATTGCACATATTATGTAACTCCATTTCCCCATCCTAGAAAATTCTCTACTTAAGGGCACCATCATCCTCTCTGCTATTTCGTGCCACCTTGGGCACTAAGTTTCAGTTATCATACTTTGTGCTAGGGCTATCCATGGCCCTATCATTTGGCTACCTCATTGCTCCCCCTTTTGGAGCATCCACTTTTGCCAAATTAGAGTTGTCGGAAATCCATCCTTGGGGAACATTGCCTTTCCAGCACCCAACATATTAGTGTTTTTGGCCTAACTTTGCCATTTGGATTCTTTCCCATGATTCCCATGGCTTTTTTCTTAGCCACTAGTTTTTTACTCCTATCCTTGATTGTTGCACCTAATAACATATAATTATTACCTCCATTTTCGAGGTTTCCTTTCGGTTCAATAACAAACATTTTGCTTTGCCAAGTCCAAGGGGTGTTCACCCCTAGTACGTCTTTTTAACATTTTCTGCTGTGGGCTCTATCCACGGCCTAACTTTTGAAACCTTCCCTTGGATCTCTTATAGAGACTACTTTCGTTGGACTTACTATGCCATCGTATTGACATAGCTCACTTCCCTTGGGTGTTCTTCCCACTTGGTCACCTTGACTAAGCCACACCATCATCAATAGTTCAAATCAACACTTTTGAACTAGGAACTTTATCCCTTAACCTCACAAGGACCTTGTCCTTGGTTTAGCCATAAGACCACATAGTGATCTAACTTTGGCACCTTAACAAGTTTGCCAATAGGTATTAAGTCTTCTAGACCTTTAAGTTGTTGACTATAACCCTGGGGGCATCCCCCACACTTGCGGTGCACCCAAGCCAGCCCTTTTGGCCAAGGGTCCATAACAACTAAGACTGAGTGTCCCCATCTCATTCACCATGTCCTTGGTGCCACTCGCACCAAGTGTTCAAGTTAGATATGCCGAGCCACACTAAGTAATCTAACCGTGCATCACGACTCCGAGGCATCCCTCGCTTGGTAGTGTGCCCAAACCAGTCTCCTCACTGAAAGTCCATGACCACCGAAAAATGAATGTCCTCATATTCCAAACTATCACCACACCCTAGTGATTTAGGACTCGAACCCAAGCACTAGAGGGTCAGGACTTGAACCCAACCTCTGCATATGCATCTACAGATGGCATCGCACAGGATGCCTGGCATGATTCCCCACGCTGATGCACCAACTTATAGTTAAAGCGCGCTATAGATCACAGCTTAGGAACCTAGTTCCTCTGCACTGCCAAATCCTCTCACTTGACAAGTTTGTGATCATGCATGGACTCCTCCATGCTCGGCCCCATGGGCCACCCCTTTTGAAGTTAGCACCTTCAACTAGGGGATTTGTTCCCCTGACTCGCCAATCTCGCTTAGCAAGTCATCCGGCCACCGTGATATGGTTCATGCATAAGCGTGAAAGTCCTTGACCATTGATTTTTGTTCAAAACCCTCTCTTTGAACACTTGGGAACTACTTCCCCAACCTTGATAGCCTCGCCTCATAGCTAGCTTCAAGACCACACTTCTGTTGTGCCACTCTGATTTCGCGTGCTCTAAGAACTATTTACACTTAGCTTTCTAAGTACTTATCTACCTAAAATTATCTTCTGGAACCTTCAAGGAACTTTGTTCTTTAGTTTGCAAAGGCTTCTCCTTCGCAAGCTCCCTACTCACCATATGGTCTAATAGATAATTCCACATTTTAGACTCTTTATGGCATCACGATTGTTAGTAGCAATATCCTTGAGCACCCTCTTGATTCTCCACTCCCAACTTGCATAACCACCGTTGGTTATGCCCTTCGGTTTTTATGGTTCAATTTCATCCCAATACTACTTGCCTTTTAGCCTCATATGTTTCCTTTGGTTATTCTCCTCTAGATTAGGAGGATAGCTTTGCACCTTCTACCATGCTTTAGCAAGTATTCATAGGGATAAACCTACCCGATAGCTTAGGGAGTGGTTCCTCAATCTAGGCATGCTCACTTTATAATCCCATATACCGGGATTACCATTGCTACTTATAGGCCTCGATATGCCCATCACTAGCCTAGCCAAAATCTCATTTTTGGCTTTGTCCAAATCGGATAGATAGATTCTTTCCGTCTTCACAACCTTGGACGTTTAGATGGCATCTCCTATCCATCATTCGCTAGGGATTTAGTCCCTTGGGCTTTATTTATTGCCCTTGCGACACTAAACACCACCTCCTGGTGTTCTAGAGTGTTTAGGTGTCCCAATGATGGTCTCCTTGATAATAAGTATTTCTTTTTTCGACATTGACTCCCTATATCGTAACATAAGCAATTTATCCCCTCTAAGGGTATATTTAACTTCCTCATGCCATCAAAAAGTCTTGGGTAATTACCTTTTACTCATTTAACCAATTATTTTGCACCTCTTGCTTAGTTGCCCCATAGTTGTCAAATCCTACAACTCATTGTTTAGTGCTTCCACACCTCCATCATTATTTTGGTCACCACACTCCAACCACATGCCTTCCAACTTAGGTTATGCCATTCCCTTGGCAAAGGGTTCCCATGAACCTATCAATATAACCTCAAGGTATCTCACTTTGGCACATTTGGTGTCTCCACACCAACGGCTCCACAAACCTACCTCTATGACACTTCTTACTTGTGTTTAGGTCTTTGCCAAGACCAAAACAATCATTTTTCATGCCAACTATCAGTTAGCACTACACTATAGTGTTTACACTCAACTCCATGCCAAAGTTGCTCTCTTTTTTTGGGGAACACCTTTCTCATGACTTTAGTATGGCACATTCTGCCATTGATGAGATACCCTTTATTTTCATCTTTGGATCTTATGATCCCCCCCATCCTTCGTGAGGTACAAGACACCTAAGTCCAAATGCTTCCATCAATCCTTTAGGATTATTCCTTGACTCTATTTGAGTCATTCAGCTTTTTTGGACTTTGTCATCCGACGACCCATGAGGTCCTACTTTTGAGGTGCCAGTTTGCTCGAATACAACTTCTTGTATTCAAGTCCTACTCACAAGGACCATTTTTGCAAGTGTTACTCCGACACTTGATTTGTTCTCTTGGGGTAACCTTTTGCCCCTTAGGCACTTGTCCATGTGATAAGAATACCAACTCATCCTCTGAGTGCACCCCCAACTCCTTCGGTTGTTCCAGCATTTATTAGAGGTAGCTCCGGCTACCATTTCAAGGACTTGTGTCTTTTTCCGTATTTGACCTCTTGCGGTCATTACTTCTGATCTCACATTCATGAGCACCAACCTCAACTATATGAGGATAATTTTGTGACTCCTTTATTGCCTTGGAGTCTCTATCTTTCCCATGATCCCAACTATAGTTGTTTACCACAATTACATTAGCCAGTTGGCTATGTCAAACACTCATCTGGATCACATCCTCAACTTTTTGAGGAAACCTTTATACTGTTCCTAAGATCCCAAAGTCGTTCCCTTACTGGCCCCTTTTCTATCCACGACATCGCACCCAAGTTCATGCATGAACTTGAGTGGAGAGCCATGTCCTCTCAACATGCTACTCCTCAAGGATAGGCCCACTCCTAGGACCTTCCAATGCCAATATCAATGGTGATATACTTGAGCACCAATAAAAGTAGAATTAAAGAACAGCTCCAATATTAAATTGTAAGCAACTAATTTTTCCATTCTACTTTAGTCACTTAACCACACCTCCGACCACATGAAGGAGTCTCACTCACAACCTCCATAAGTCCTATTTTGGACTTGGGCTTGTTAGCCTCAAGAATGGCATCCCCGCCATTCAACTTTTGCACTTGGTCCAAGTGCTCCACGTGTCCGATCCCATGATTGACACCCCAAGGTACTACCGACATATCAGCCCATTACGCTAAGGCCATGCCCATTCATCTTGGTCACATCGGTGGTCTGACACCACCTACATCACAGTCTCGTCTCTCAAAGACTAGGCTATCCGTCCATGAGTGATCATCCCAAATCCACTCCTTAGCATCCTTAGGATGCCCATAGACATGGGGAATAGCCTTCCCCAATATCCCCTTTCCGGTCCCTACCAAGTCCCTTTCTGCCCATGGCCGTGTTCGCCAACATTGCCACTGGATCAAGGCCCACAGGCCCGACCACTAAGTCCCATGGTCCTCTGGGACTTCCTCCTCACATGACCGTGTCCTTGGTCTCTACACTATGGGGCAGCTCCTCTTCCTTTTCATAGTCTGGGACCTTGGGGCAACATTTCGAAACACTGTGGCCTTACACAAGCCTCGTGGGTACTCTCCCCGCCTTCCGCCTTTGGGTGCTCTAGTCGTGGGCTTAGAGCGAGGTTTCGTTAAGCCACACCAGGTATCCAAGTAGGTAGTGCCACCCACACTTGGACTAAGAGCATCGGCCAGTCAATCTCCCGGGGGAACTAGAGCCGACTCTTGAACACTTCACCAAGCTACCCTGCTTGTTAGTCCATGTTTACTCTAGTCTTGGACCTCCCAGTGGGCAGCTCATCACCCAACACTGGGTACAGCCTTCCTGGGCCAAACTAGCCTTTCCTAGTCAAACTGGCTCCACTACAGTCCTCCCCCTCACTATACTTTTGGAGCTCACCAAACCCCCAAGGGTCTGGGAGACAAACACTTTGGGCTTTCACCCTCTCAGATTATTTAATCCCACCTTTGACCACATGGAAGAATCTCACTTATCACCTTCATAAATATTATTCCCAACTTGGGGATATGTTAGCCCCGAAAATTGGCATTTATGCCATTCAACCTTTGCATTTGGTCCTAGTGCTCCACGTGTCTAATCCCATGACTGACCCAAAGGTATTATCGATATATCAACTTAATACGCTAAGGCTATGCCCATTCACTTTTGTCACATTGGTGGTCTAACACCACCTACATCACAGTCTTATCTCTCAAAGACTGGGTTATTTGTCCATGAGGTCATCCCATGACCACACCTTAGCATCTTTAAAATGTTTGAAGACAAAGGGAACACTCTTCCTAATGTCCTTTCTTCAATTCCCACCAAGTCCTTATCCATGACCATGCTTGCTAACACTGTTATTGGGTCAAGGCTTAAGGGCCCAACCATTAAGTCCCACTGACTTCTAGGACTTCCTCACCATGTGACTGTATCTTTAATCACTACATAAAAGGACTATGTGAGACACAAAATCCCAAGGCCCCAAAATGGAGCCGGAAGGGCGCCACGTGGTAGTGGCCAAAGCGAAAGCCAAACGAACATAACACGTTTGGACTAAAAGCTCTGACTTAAAAGGTCAAGAGTGGGAGTGGAACTCCCAACAAAGTGCTCGAGGAATAAGCACGAAGCGAGCAATAAGCGAGGCTCTAAAAATGAACCTAAAAGGACCAACACATGACACGTGAAAGTGTCCGAGATGAACCGAGACGGAGTCTGAGATGGAGTCCGAGATGGAGTTCGAGATGGACCGAGATGGAGTCCGAGATGGAGTTCAAGATGGACCGAGACGGAGTCCGAGATGGAGTCCGAGATGGACCGAGACGGAGTCCGAGATGAAGTCCGAGATGGACCTGAGATAGAGTCCGAGATGGACCCAAGATGGAGTCCGAGATGGAGTTCGAGATGGACCCAAGATGGAGTCCGAGATGGACCCGAGATGGAATCTGAGATGGAGTCCGAGAAGGACCTGAGATGGAGTCCGAGGTCGAGACCGAGACCGGGACCGAGACTGAAACTGAAATTGAGATCGGGACTGAGACCAAGACCGAGGCTAAGTTCGAGTCCGAGTCCAAGTCTGAGTTCGAGTCCAAGTCTGAGTCCAAGTCTGAGCTAAAGTAGAATGGAAAATTTAGTCACTTATAGTATATTACTACATTTACAAATAAGTATATAGTCAAAATAAAAGGTGGAAAGTACATAATTGTTATTCAAGAGTTTCCTTCTTTTATATATTTAAACTACCAAGCATAAGGAATATAGGAAGGCATATGCTCCTTATAAACATATATATTAGATCTTTATCAACACCTTATACTAGAATTTTAAAGTGCATATTCATATACATCATGCAATCCTTACTATTGCTAAATTATAAAAGACTTTTGGAGCTAATTAAATTTTTCAAGAGTATTGATGTTTATTTTCAACTAATAATATAAAATGTTTATACTTCATATAATTTATTAAAAAACATACTTTCCATTTCATATACTTGTGAGAGTTTTCCTTTTGGAATACTGCCCATAACGCTTATATGTCTCTATTTCTATCTTTACCATCTCAAAAAAATTTCATAATAGTCTTTTGGGGTGGAATATTATAATGTGTTATGAAAGCATATATATTGTTATACTAATTGTTCCCATTATTTCCACTAGAAGATAAAAACAAATAAAGCATTTTTTAAAAGTCATGGATTTGCAATTCTCTAAAATAAGTAAAAAGACATTTTCCTACACCTAGGTTGTTATACCTTTTGTCATTGCATCTATCTTAAACTTATATTTATTATCCTTTTTTCCTTTCTTTTGTATGATTTTATTGTATTATGCAATGGAATAGCTATTGCAACTTCTGACCCTTAAATTACTACATTGGGAAGAAAAATTAGAATGTAAACTCCTAGCCAAAGTTGGATCTGAGACCTCTTTGATATTAAATGTAAGCTCCTATATTTGTATTTTCTAGGAGGTCATTTAATTTAGTACTATTCAAATTTGAAGACACTTAACCCCAACTATCTCAAGACTCTTAACCAATTGGAAAAATAATTATACTCTTAGTTATGAGCTCTTTCTCTTTATATTTAAACCTTTATAAACAATATTTTGAGTCATTCCTTTTGGTTATTTACATGCAAAAGTTAATATTACCAACACTAGAATTCATGAATATTTGTGTATATTTCTCTTTTAATGAGAGTATAAATAAAAATCTATAAATTCTAGACATTATATTATAATAAACCCCTCAAAAATATATTCTAGAAAAGAACCAAGTCTCTCTTTTATATGTAACAAGTTTACATTAACAATTTTTTTTTCTTTCAAACAGTTATAAAAGAATCTTATTTTAAATTTATTAATATTTAAATCATGATAAATATAATATTTAAAAGTTTGAGAACAAATAGTATAGATTTAAGAAAGTGATAAAGTTACTTTTTGTGCAAAAAAAAATCTTATTTTATGTTATATTCTAACGAACCTCCCTATTATGGCATATAATAAATATTTAAATTCATGGATAAGAAGTGTCATCCAGAATTTTTTTATCTATATAAAGTGTAGAGTTGTAAAAATATTAGGTTCACTATAAACCTTAATTTTATGAATTTTATAATGTTTATATAATACTATAATTGAAAATTGAGCTCAAATCATAAGCTTAAATCTTCATTTTGTGAACTCAAGAATGGCTTGCACTCTTTGTGATGAAATGGTGAATAGTTGATAGATCTTATTTTGGCTCATTTATATATAAGTGTAACGCATGTGATCATGAGATAAAATTTGGATATATTGTTATTGTAAATCCTTGGAACTTTAGGGGATAAATGGGGATAAAATGGCCACTAAAGGCTCTTTTATCAAGCAATTGCCCCTTTTCCAGTTGGCTTAAGGGGAGAGAGATAAAGTGAGTTATATGTGGTATTAGAGCAAATGGTATGGGTTCGATTCTCATTGATTAGTGGCTACTTAAAAATATAATATACCCTTGAGCAAAGTATATTTCTACCCCTAAAATTTAAAATTGTACATATTGAATCCTTCCTTTTGTACCCAATAGTCAATGAGTACATTGACATTTCTAAAGGGGGGTGATTATATAATCATGAGATGAAATTTGAATATACTATTACCCATGGATCTTTAGAATTTTGGATAAATGGAAATAAAATAGTCATTAAAGGCTTAGGGAAATAAAATAGTCATTAAGGGCTTAGGGGGTGAGTGTAGCGCATATGATCATGAGATGAAATTTGAATATACTGTTACCCATGGATCGTTGGAATTTTGGATAAATTCAAATAAAATAGTCATTAAGGGCTCTTTCATCAAGCAATTGCCCCTTTTTCAGTTGGCTTAAGGGGAGAGAAATAAGGTGCACTACAATAAATCTAAGTTAATTAAAATTACAATATTGGAACTCATTACAATATTTTTTTGATAAAGTCTGGTGTGAGCCGTTATGCTCAGTTGTTCTTTGCAGTCAACAGGTAAAAATCCTGGAAGAAGCGGCACCAATTTTGAAGAAAAAGAAGTTCAAGGTGTCCCTTTTAAACTTCATAGAATAGGATAGTTTTTATTGTCATTCCAAAAATCATCGTCCTCAATTTATTTGGTTTGAGTTAGTGAATTAAGCAATGGATTGAAAATGGTGTAACATTGATTAAACAACTTTTCTTTTCTCTAAATTTTCTTCTCATACCTCTCCAATCCAAATCTTGTATGTGTTGATTGTTGTCATTCTAATTCTATTTTCTATTACTATTCTCTTAGCATTGAAAGGTTAAAATCATAATTAAAAATATTGAATATTTTATATGCAATAAAATAACAATATATTTCATTTTTTCTAGCCTCACTCCCTAGATAAGTGCTATCAAAATCATATCCATAACACTGTTCTTCAAGGATACCATTAAGGGGTTCACTTATGTAAGCTTTTGAGTTAAATTTTTTAGGAATTTACCTAATTCAAACCAAAAAATATTTAATACCTTTAACCAATTGAAAAATAAAATGCATTATTACTCATGGGCTCTTTCCCTTTACCTATGGATTGTCTCTTGAATCTAGTTTCTTACAATTTAGCATTAGCTTATCCAATGTTCATTAAAACAAAGATAGACGACACACTCCATAAAATGCTAAATAATATCTCAAATAAATTAGCGATACAAACTCAAAAACTTCAAAAACCTAAATATAGAATAATATTATGCTAATAGATAGATTTAGACACTTTCTATAAATAACCAATCGAACCAAAATAAAATATTAATAGACTATAGTGCAAACTAGCAAATGAGTTTCCGATTGTATACTTAACAAAAAATATATAGAAATTCTTACTTTATGTTTATCCAGTCTAAGTACATGTGATAACTAATTCCTCAATTAGCTTCAGCAGAAATTAATAAATGTTCCCGCAATATTGATTTCATGCTGTTGTGGCAATGAAAGAAGAATTAAAAGACTTAGCCAACAAATAACTCTTGATATCTATAGCCACAATTGCAACAATTTCACATTCAACATTTTTTATTATAATTGTGGAAGGATCAATCTTGCAAAAAGAATTTTTCTACCACACAAGAGAAAGATGGAAAGTGCTTTTTTGGCAGTGTTGGCTAGCCAGTTCTTTAAATATTGCTTTTTTGCAGTTCTCTTGCTCTTTTAATTGCTTTCTATATGCAATATCAACGTTATTAATCTCAGGGAACATGGCAACTAACACTGGTGCCATGAGTGACATCAAGGCTTAAAAATTCTCTGTTTCAAACCTTCTTTATACATAATTGATTGAGCATTTCATTCTTATGCATGATCAAGATCTAGTTCCACATTAGCTACCTTATTCGTCATAAGGATCACGCCACAGCCACGGTGCTGAGTCGTCCTGTTCTTGATACTAATAAAGCGCAGAGCTTTAGGGTTTTAGGTGTGAACCGTTAAGGATGCCGCGAGAGTCGTTTGAGGCGGTGCTGAAGCGGGCGCTCGAGGCAGTGGAGCGCAAGGCGGAGCACGACGACGACCTCGACTGGGAGGCATGGAACAACCGCGAAGAGTGCGTGCTGGGTAAGCGCTGGACCACAGCCAAGCTCGTGCGCTACCGCGAGCTATGGAAGCTAGGGGCGTCGTGCGTGGTACGCCCTGGCGGCAAAGTTGTTGCCGTGGAGCGGAAACACCAATCTTTTATCACTGCTTATGTTCAGAGGTGCTTCCGACCGGCGCTAAACTGGATCTGGATGGTGGAGTACCTCCGATTCGCCTATCCCCCAAGTGGAAACATCAAGTTCGCGAGCTTGCAAGCCCACCATGACGCTCTCCACCTGCTCGAGCCCGAGACTGGCTGCTTCCCATGGCCGCGATTCATCCTCGACGTTGGACAGTGCCAGACGCTGCCCGAGCTCCTCTCCTACAAGGACGCCTACTTCCATAGCCCCGGCTCCAAGGTCCAGATCTTCCTGGCGCTCAAGTGCTACTTGAAGACGCGCATGAGGCAGATGGTGGCGGTGTTGTTCGAGCGAGACGACGCGGGTGATGGTATCACGGCGAGAGCCATCTCGTTTGGGGAGGAGGCGCTTCATCCCGTGACTGTCGCGTGGCTGGTTGAAGAGCAGGGGATTTTGCTCAGCGGGGTTGGGCATGGCGGTGTCGACTGTGATCGACCGGGCATTCCGGGCTACCAGATCGAGCTTGACACCGCCAAGGTGCTTGGGGGTGCCGGAGATTTGGAGGCCATTCTCAGCTACTGTGGAGACCACTTCACGGTTGATCTCTACTGGATCAAGATTGAGTTCCTTCGGTACCAGGAGGTCTACTCTAGATTGCCTCCAAATGTGTTCTGAGTCGTCCTCGTCTTTTAGTTTCTTCCATTAGCACTTACGTTTCTAATTTTACCTGTGATCTTTCTGTCGGTTGATTAGATATCTCATTCACTTGGTTTTGGGTTTCCGAAAGGCGGCGATATTTTTGCTCGGGAAAGAAGCTTGCTTAAAAACTTGAATGTTTTTGTGTGGAAGACGGTTACTTGAATTCCAGAGCGATCATACCTGCTGTAACATTCTAAGGATGTGGATAAAAAATCCCTGTAAGTGTAAAAATCGCTTATTTTTATGTTCTTTGCTCTTGCTCTTTCCAGGAGATCACTAGACAATCCATGTAAGCACAAGAAATGGACAGCTTTCAGTTTGCTCCAACGCGGAGTTAGTGATGGAGAAACAAAACCTCTTTATTTTCTAAACACTCAGGTCCTTGATGACTCAGCGATCAGCAGAAATCTTGCACTGCTTCATCTGATTTTGCCTCGTCCTCGAGAGCCACGGGAGACTCCAGGCCCAGGAAATACAGGGTGAAGTAGCTGGGTTTTCCCCTGAAGATACACTCAAGACAAAGTTATGTGTCATGCTCTCTTTCCAGGTCCTCACCTTTGAGCAGCGTTGTGGTCTTCGTTCGCGCGTTCATCGGTGTCCTAACACGGGGAAGGCCAAGTGTGTACCTTCCGCCGAGTTCCACACCAAGGAGTTGAGCTTGCTCGCCGTCACCGCTCTGTGCGTAGCCATGTATGATAGAGTTCCACAGCACCACGTCGTGGTGACTTGCATGCTCAGGGATGGACGATTTCCGGTGAAAGTCTGTAAGAACATGGTAATTGTGGAGCTCCAAGGAAAGAAGAACAAGAACTTACCTTGTGAGGGATCAAATAATCCTTCCGCTCGAAGTTCCTGGAGGGTTTGAAGACAGAAATTTAGATCGTAGAGAGATTTCTCACTGACCTTGCCATAAGCCAACGCGTCTGCTTGGGCGATATCTTTGCAAATCCTGTGGCCTCAAGATGCTTCCTATGACGCTATCGGTCTTAAGCGTCATCATTTACTCGTGGTTTGGTTGAATGTTGAGAGATGGCCTTTTTCAGCTCCTACGGGGGCTGAAAAATCCTCAGCATCACCGTAAGTTCTCAAGAAATGCTCCGCTTCTTCTTCCTACACAACTCGCCAGGGTGAGAAACTTTGAAAGAGTAAACGAAGAACGAACAGAAAAACGCGTTAAAACTACAAAGCACCTTGTAAATTGATGTGAACTCCCGGTACCTTTGCAAATGGTGTGGCCTCAAGATGAATCCATACATATCCCTGGATCAAGAAGAGTTCATGAGAAAAGAATCGATATCTACCTGCATTGCCACATACCTGCTCAGTTCCAAGGGCGCGGATCCCTTCTTTCGCGCCCTGCTCATCGCCTTCCTCATTGCAGCCTCCTCCTATAGCTGCATTTCCCCGGAATTCCTCTCCGCAAGTGCCGGAAGAGCCTGTTACCTCGAATTCCCCCGGAAGAACACGAAATTTTCCCGATCCGCTACTCTGCCATCGCTAGCGGGCACCCCATGCCTGCAATGCGGGGATGGATTCACCTGGAACGAGCTCTAGAAGGACGAATCCGGGCTCCAAGACGCTGGCGATGGAGATGGATAGAACCCGAGCCCTTGCCAAGCCCGTGTGACGAGGCTTTCTGGATCGGGACCAGACCTTCCATCGGAAGTCGTGAGCTCGGCTCCAAAACACCTTGTAAGATCTTTCAGAAACCATTTGCTTTGTTCTCTTCTCTATTATTTTTTCTTTTCCAGCATCCAGGAGCCTGCGTATTTGATTCCATAGACGCGGATAGACGAAGACCATAGGACGGGTGCCAGATCTTTCTCTTGGCGGTCGGGTTTCTAGAAGCAGAATAGTAGCGACCGGGTGCCACTTATGATGGATGG
The DNA here is from genome assembly GCF_000143415.4 of Selaginella moellendorffii. Lineage (NCBI taxonomy): Eukaryota > Viridiplantae > Streptophyta > Lycopodiopsida > Selaginellales > Selaginellaceae > Selaginella > Selaginella moellendorffii. The sequence continues at coordinate 491,590 of NW_003314290.1, read as the reverse complement.
AGTTGTAGTAGAGAAAGCTGTTCTTCAGCAAGCTGCACAATAGGAGATGCTGGGCAAACGGGTATCTAACACCAGGAATTTAATCACAGGCTCTTGTGATTTAACGAGGAATTGAAAGAGTCCATTCCATGAAAGAGTCCAAATGCTCTACCAAAATTCACTGCTCTTGAGGTAAATTTCATGTCCTACTAACTTGCTTGTCCACAGTTTAAGATCCAGAACGCTGATGGAAGGAATTGAAAGTCACACTGTTCCGTCGTCTTGCATCGCCCATGCGTCATTGTCCATGCTGCAACTTAGTCGAAGAGGAGTTCCACCAGACTTGCGACCAGCTGGAGATCTTTGGAGGCAATCGCTTCGGTCGCAGATCATCCGGCTTGCAGGACTCCTCGTGCTAGAAGAGCTTACTTGCATTGGATTCATTCCGTCCCTACAAGGAACTAGTTCCGTGGCAACCTCCCATAAAATCACACTGCTGTAGGCGTCGGCTCTAGAAACAGCGACAACAATGAGCAGAGCTATGAACAAGCCAAAGAATTCAATCAAACCTCAGGCTCGTTTCTGCGCCATCCACTCTGCCCCGAGAAAAACTTTTAGAGAACGAACAAGCCAAAGGTCGAATGAGAGGCTCCTGTTACTTGCAGGAGATTGATACCGCCTACAGTGTGCTTTATGCGAAGGGCCACCACCTTTCCTGGGCTTCGTCAATAATAAAAAAACACGATGTGCGTTAGGAAGAAGAAAAGAAATCTAGAGGTTGATCTCACCGCGTTAGCAATCAAGGGACTAAATTCTTCCGGCAGTCCCAGCAAGCGGACTCAGCCTTGCAACGAACGCGAGCACGCCATCACCAGCCTCAGACCACTGCTCTCATCCTGGCTGACATGATCATCCCCAAATCTGTGGAGATCGACAGAAACTTCCCTCTGGAGCAGCGACCTTGGAGTACGATTGACAAGCGAGGCTCTCGAGTTTGCCTGGTCGGATGTTGTCCGAGACTTGCTGGGGTGGCCGAATCACGACGAGTCACTAAGAAGAACTGAGCCAGCGGACTCGGCCTTGCAAAACGAGACCCTTCCGTTTATATCCACCGTCAGCGAAAGAGATCAAAAGGTTGTGGAGCAGTGATTTCTGCCTACGTCCACCACCCGGCTCGTTTTTTATGACCTCAAACATCTGTGTAACCATCTGCACAAGAGCGATCCATTTCCTGGGTGATACACGAGCGAGTTTCTTTATAAAATTGATGAACTCCGGGCGTTGAATTTCATATCCGTCTCGATGAGATCTTGTGCAGCCAGCGCCGGCCGGGCGATACCTCCGCCTCTACCAAGCTACTCCGCTAGCGCTGGCCGGGCGATCGGTGTCCCGGCCTAAGCCTCTACCAAGGCTCTACGCCTTTCTCCAGCGGGCGATCGAAGACTCCTGGCACCTCCGCCTCTACCAAATCGGGGCCTTTTCTCCAAGCGCCGGCCAGGAATGCTTCGGAAGAGAGCGGCAGCAAGAAATTCCACAGCTAGCGCCGGCCGAGCGATAGGTGTCCCTGCGAGAGACTCCTCACACCTCCGCCTCCACCAAAGCCGCGACTTTCTCGATCAAATGCAGTTCCGCGAGAGAGCGCTGGCCGGGCGATGCATGCTGCTGCTTGGAGTGTGCTAAAGACGCATGAAGAGGCACCAGAAGAGGTAAAGGAAGTAGAAGAAAAAGAAGAAGAAGAGAAGCGGATGAAGAGCGCCAGCCGAGATGATCCATCAAAGCATTTCCGAGAGACCGCGCAGCCCGCGCCAAGACCTTCTTCCCTCCTCCAAGCACAAGCTCCTGGCGAGGAAGAGATGGGTGATGATGAAGAACAAGAAGACGTGATCAAGCAAGAAGTCGATGATCACGACGTGAAGCCAAATGTTACAAATGGATTCATCTGCAAGGGCCTCTACTCAACAGACCATGCCGATGTTTATAGTCTTGTGGTGCCCATCAAGAAGCGTAAGACTTTATGTCCTTGTTGCTGCTGCTGCTGCTTGTTTGTTCTCCAGTGAAAGAATATACAAAAAGATGCTTCTTTTAAACATGTTAAAAACACTAACGGGTTTGGATTCACCAGTAAACCGTGATTTACCTTGTTCTCGCTATCTTGCCTCGCGCGCCCGGGTGAGATGGAAATGGGGAGGCTTTAGGGGACAACACAAGCCATCTTGGACTTGGGCGAATACAAGTCCCTCTTGCTCGCACTCCCTTCGAACTGGCCCCAGTAGCATCTTAGCTACGCAAGCTGCGAGGAGGAGAAGCGCTTGTCCATGCCGCTGCCTTTGCTCCCAGGAAAGCCATGGAAGTTATCGTTCGATCTGGAGGATCAAGTTGCCAATCCAGCTCTAACTCGATCACAAATGAAAGGGAGCCAAGAAACTTAAGACATGCAAGTAGACTACAAGCCAAGAACGTGGAGGGAATCGGAGAGCTTCATCATCCACCAGGTCTGCGGCTTGACCCTGAGATTGAGGAGTCCATCTGTCGAGAGGATGGAATCTCCAAACGTTTTCTCGTGGAGCATTATGATCGTCGACAACGGCCTACCACTGGATGGATCATCAAGGCGTCAGGCTCGACACCCCAGCAAGAGATCGTCCAGGCCGCTGTCGACGATCTCAGCAGCGTGATGATCTATAAAATCTTCCCTGAACACATGAACAAAGAATTATTGCTGTTGTCAAGCAAATCAGTGAAACTCTTGTAGGTACACTGTGACGAGTAGAAAAGGTGCCAGTCATTCTCCTGGAAAAATGCCTGAAAATGATAAGCTTGAGCAAGTTACAAAATTTTCCAAACCCCGGCGAGCATAATCTTTAAAAAAGGATCTGAGAGGAATGAACTTCCACCGGTTTGCTCAATCCGATAGAAACAATCCGTGAGTTAGCAATGAACTGCAAACTGGAAATCTATGCTAGATTATTCACGCTGTGCTAATTACAAGTTAGCAGTCGTAGTTGTTATTGAGACTATTCCTGAGGATGGAGAGGTGGCCATCTCGGATCATCACTTCCTCCTCCAGTTCGTGGACCCTCCGCTTCAACACCTCCGCCTCGGCGCTCATCCGGAGCGCTTCGTGCCCCAGCTGCTCGGCCTCCCTTTTCATCCCCTCGCGCTGCCGGATCACCCGCGGCATCTCCTCCCTGTACCGATTCAACTCTTGCAGCGCGTGCCTGAGCTCCACCTCCAGCGATCCCACCTTCTGACCCCTCTCTTTCACCTGGAGCAAAGGCAGTTTTGTAAGAATCACATCCCACAACATGGATTGATTCGTTACCTGGAGCTCCAGCTCGGAGATCCTGTCCGTGGCACTCTCCAGCAGCCTTCGCAAGCGAGACGCTTCGCTCTGGGCGCTGCTTTGCGCGTGGAATTTCTCCTGGACGTACTTGAGCTTGTCCTTGACCTGTGCAAAGATGTTAGAAAGGAAAGAAAAAACTCCAAGACCGCTGTTGCTTACCTGCTTAAGTTCCTCCTCCCTTGCCCGCTTTCGGGCGTCCTCGTCTTTCACTCTAGTTTGCAGCTCCGTCAGCTCCTTCTCCTTCCCACGGTAGAGCCTGAAAAGCTCCTCGTTTCTGCCAGTCAGCCGCTGGATCCGGCTGTTTTGCGTGTTCAAGGCGTGCGTCATGTCACTCAAGCTCTGCTGGAGGCCCTCGATGATCTGCTTCCCGTTTCCACCACCACCACCTTTGCTCGCGCTGTGACTGGCGATGGACTCGGAACTCCGAGGTGGAGTCTGAGGAACTGGCGGGAGCAAACGCTTTGAAAGCTCCTTCGTCTTGGAAGTGTTCCCCCGGATCGCCTTGGCCAGCCTCTCGGCCACAGCTCGAGCGCTGAGATACCTCACCTGAGCCTTGTCACTGGTGGTCGTAACCACGGTACCTCTGGACGACCAATCGCTGAAGGAGTGCGACCGAGGATTCGACATGATCGACGCGCCGTCGTTGGAGGAACGAGAAAGCGATCTCGAGAACTTCGGCCTGGGTAAGTCCACCGAGTGCGACACCAAGTCCACCGACTGCGATACATCCGACGACGTAGAGGACAAGTTCTCCAGCATAGCAATCGAAGGAGGCGATGTTGCCGGGCTCGGGGGCTCGCTCACGTACTTTGATCGCAGCTCTTGCCTGCTCTCCACGACCAGCTGATCCAGAGCCGCCTGTAAGCCACTCGTCCACTCGCACGGCTCGGGCGAAGGAGCCGCGTTGATAGATGGCCGCAGAATCTGCTTGTCCTGGCACTCCTCTGGCAGCCCAAGCCGGAACTGGGACATGGCTTCCTCGGAGCTGGGACCATCCCTCGTGAATGAAACGTTCTCATCGCCGCTGGGAGGAGTGTCACACCTCTCTGCCTCCTCCGATGGACCCGACGGGCACGACGGGCACCAATGCGTGCGCCGGTTTCGATCGCTGATTGACGACCGCCTCAGGCTTTCTTGGTTCTTGCTATCCGGGGCCGACAGAGCGGCGGCGGCGGCGGCGGCGTTGGCAGCCGAGGCGGCGGGAGACCTCTCCTTCCTCATTGGCTGCTTGACCCTGGCGAGATCATCCTTTCTGCCGGGGAGAATCCTATCATCCTTTGCCGAATTCTTTCCCGGGAAGATCCTCCGCATGATCGAAGAAAAGGAAAGGACCAGAAAAGGGAAGAAGATCGCTGCCGGGATGACCGAAATATAGAGAAAGGGAGCCGAAAAGGGAAGAGAGCGCTACGGCGGCGGCGGCGAGAAGGAGAAGAGCGGCAGGCTGAAGAATCCAAGCGATCCAGCTCGCATATTTCGAGAAGAAATAGGGATTGTACCTCCGAGCACGCGCGGGGTAGATCGATCGCGCGCTTCGTGGCCGCCAATGCTTGCGCCAAGACTAAAACCCTAGAGGGACCCCGCCCTTGTGAAGAAGCCAAGAATTAGGGCTGCCAAGGAAAAGCGAGGGGTCCACGACCATGGATGATCATGCATTGCCTTGATTTCACACCCTATTTGGGACAGTGGCCGAAATCCGCCAGCTGCCAGGGAGGGAGAACGCCATCGATTTTGGAAGAGAAAAGAAAATTTGGGCCATCGTGAATAGCATTGCTCTCGCGTGCCGAGTGACCGTTGGCCCAATTTTAAATGTAAAAAGTATATTCGCCAGGCATGTTCTATACAGGCATATTCGCCAAGCATATTCTACAAAGCGTATATTCCTTTTTATGCGCACAGTGCCTTCACTTCTAACTGGACTTCTTATCACCGCTATCGCCGACCCAGCCGCTGGTTTCTTCGCCAAGTTTGTTCTTCGTGATCTGCGAGGAACATCGAAGTATAGAGCGATGAGAGATCATCATCATCATCATCAGAGAGAGAGAGAGAGAGAGAGAGAACTCTTTACCTTCATCAGGCTCTTCTGGTATCGATATCCCTGTTGGAACCAACGTAAGCGCCAGGAAAAACTAGAGACTTGCATGATCCATACCTTGTCCGTGCCATACAAGTAGTCGCAGTACGTGAAAACCGACGCAAAGTTACTCTGGCTCTTGCCTCCAACAAAATGGTGGTAGTCGTGATACTCGGCTCCGCCGTAGAAAGGAATGAACTTCGTGAAGCTCCACGGGAAATCGTACCTGTGTCAAAAACGATCGATCATCTTGAGACAAAAGGAACTTCTTTAGATCTTTCTCCATTACCCGCTGTGAGTTTCCATAGCCTCGATATGTCGCAACGCAATCCAGAGCCATAGAGTAACCATATGACCAGGAACTAGAGCCGGACCTACAAAAGATGGAATTCCCAAAACCAGAATCTCGGCCCAGTGAGCATACGGGGCCGCGAAGCTCATCGGCGCCGTGAACTCATGGTGCAAGTAGTGGATGTTCTTGTATCCCCAGCCGCAGTGGAGCCAGCGATGGATCCAGTAGTTCCCATAGTCCTCGATCAAAAAATACACCGCGAGCTGGCTGACAATCTCCCCGCAAGACGGCAGTGGAAGGCTCGTCCGGAATCCCAGCATCTGTGCTGTGCATCCACCACGAAAGAATTAAGAACCCGGAAGAACAAACCAGATGGAAGAACGAGAAAAAAACTTACCTTAACCATGGGATAAGAGAGGAGCTGGAGAGGCCCGACCACCGTGCAAAAGGACCAAATCACGCTCTTGTAGCAGCGAAGAGCGTCGCTGATCGTAGTGTGGACGCCCGGCTGGAGCTTGAATCGCTCGAAGGCTCTCACCTTGAGAACGTCGAGGATGACCGTGGGGAGTGGAAGAACAGTGAAGTTTACAAAGAGATAAACGATGTTGAGGCAGTAGAGAAAATAATCGCTGCGATTGGCCGTGTGCTGGAGCCACAGCGTCTCCAGGAACGTTAGCGGCCGCCCCAGCGCCGCCTGGGCCTCGGCGGCGGTGGAATAGGGAAGCATTGTCGATTGCGCTCGATCGCTGCAAGAAAAGAATCGCAGGATCTCCAATCAGCTTGTGGTTGCGCGTGGCGCGATTCAATCACAGATTGAGCTTGCAGACCTGGAGATCCGATTGCGCAGCGATGATCTCACAATTCCGAGCCACAAGCCATGGAGCCCTAAGTTCGTGAAATGATATCAAATAGGAGGAATCGACGGCTGCCGGAAACCCGTTATCCACGTGGCAAGCGATCGTTTAAATATCACGAACTTAGGGTTTATGCCAAAAAAATGGAGGCTCTTCCTCCAGCGAGAGCCTTGCCCGGCTTCTCTGGATTCGTGCCGCGGCGCTGCGCCAGATCGATTGCCGTGAGGTCCAGCTTTGTCGATGGTCTCCAGACGCTCGGATCGCTCAGGTGAGAGCTTTGCCCCTTGGGATTTTGAGATTCCGCCATCGCATTGGCTAGAGCTCCTGCCGATGAGATATTGTCATCAGGAGTGTAGAAACGAATGCAAGATCCGTGCTCCTCGCGCTGAGCGGCGGCGTGAATCCCCAGAGTCCGTCGCTCGAGTGATTTTGTGGAGCTAAACTCCATGCTTTTCTTCTTAGATTTCGTGGTTTCTATTGCTCATTGCATGCGGATTTTCCGAAGGACTGACTCGTGACTTTTTCTTTCAGTATGAGAAAGCCTTACGAAGTGAAGCTCAAAGTCCGGGACTATGAGCTAGATCAGTATGGAGTCGTCAATAACGCGATCTATGCGAGCTACTGCCAGCACGGTAAACGATTCTAAGTTTCTCTAGAGCGCTCCAAACAAGCTCGAGCTTTTCTTTTTTTTTTTCTAGCACGGCACGAGCTCTTCGAGGAGATGGGAATCAACGCAGACTCCATCGCTAGAACTGGCGAGGCGCTTGCGCTGTCGGATCTCTCGATGAAGTTCCTCTCTCCTTTACGAGTACGTGCAAACTTCTCTTGCAAACTGTGATTGCAAGAGTTTTGATTCGCTCGAGACAGCCAGAGCGGTGAGGACTTTGTGGTCACTGCCAGGATCAGCAGCTCGTCGGCCGCTAGGATCTTCTTCGAGCAAACCATCTACAAGCTTCCAAACCAAGAGGTGATTCTTGTCCCGTGAAGTCTCCAGGAACTAAAATCTTCTCCTTTCTTTCACAGGCAGTTTTGGAGGCCAAGGCCACCGCTGTTTGCCTGGATAGGAACTACAAGCCTGTGAGAGTCCCGGCAAACTTTAAATCGAAGCTCAACCTCTTTCTTCGATCTCAAGAAGAGGCCGATGAACAGGATTGAAAGATCGCATAGCACAATAAGACCAGAGATTTCTCGAGTAAGAAAAACGATGCATTTACCTGTCCTGTTGTAACAACATTGATAGTTACATATACAATCAAGCATCCTCTTGCAAGTGGTGATGCACGTCGTTTTGGCTGTCGAGCGGCATGTACTGTGCCATGATAGCTCTAATCTCCGAATCCATGTAAGACTACAGGAAAAGTTTCCAGTAGAGAACGTTAAGTTTTGCTGGATCAAGCGAGCACGAATTGATATTACCCGGAGCCTGTATTTGTAAACAACGTAGCCAGCGATAGCGGCAGCTGAGAGTCCACCAAGAACAGTGAAGATGACAACCCAGCCAACTTTCGCGGTGGAGCCTTTCTTGCCTGGAAAGCGAAAGAAACCAATAAAATCAAGCCTGTGGAAACATCCCAAGGAACTTACTTATGCAAGTATCGTGTTCTCGCATGTAAAGAAGATCACCGCTGCAGGAGCAGTCATAGCTACCGTAAGTGTTCTTGCAAGTACAATCCGGGCACTGGCAGGCGACGCGCTCACGACATTCATCGATGTCTGGGGAGAGAATCACGGGAACTTATATAAGAACGTTGAAAGCTTTTTGGTTTGTGCTCACCTTCGCAAGTGTTAAAACCGTCTCCCTTGAAACCGGAGGGGCACTGGCATCCTTTCAATTGTCTATCCTGCATGCGTAAACTTTGTTTGTAAAGAGTCCTGCTAGATAATTTTCTTACCGAGCATGCTGTATGAGTTACACCGTTTCGAGTATGCTGCCAGCATCCTCCATTATTAAGTTTGCATCTCCCAGGTCCGAGAGCTAAACAACGCAGGACATTAGAACTATCACAGAGAAGATAGATTTCACAAGTACCTTCACAGTGACTGTATCCATCTCCGCTGTACTGCACGCCTTGCACAATGGGACACTCGCACACTCTTCCACGGAAAGTATCCTGCAAAGACGAAAAAGCTGACTGCAAACAAGAATAAAATCTGATAACTTACTTTACATGCGGTGACGTTCGCGCTCTTGTCCTGCCAGCATCCCCCATTGTTCGTAAGGCATTCGTTTGTTTGCATATCTGAAAAAAGCTTCAACGGAAGAGTCCTTGAATGATCGGAATCTACCTTCACTCAAACAGACGGCTGGCTCTGTAGTTTCTTGGAAACCCGAACAAATAGCTTTCAGCACCGCGGCTTTATCCAGCTTGCCTGCACCAAAGATATATCAGTAAGACTCTCCAAGGACTCTAGTGATACCTCTATACTGCCTGTTATTCACTATTAGTGTTGGCAAAATGGTAACGTCACCACGGCTGCCATGTCCCACCTGTGCTTCGAATGTAAGAGAAAATTATGCCTATTAGACACCACAAACCTGAGCGTCTTGCTCGGATTTCAGAACAGCATTATCCTTGTCGTCGTTTGGATTCCCCATACAGTCGCGCACCTTGTGCACAGGAATATCTAGAAGAGGCCAACATTAGAAACAGTTTTCAGTGAAATAAGTGAAGACAAGCAGGTTCTTACCCAAAGCCTTGAGAACGTCCTCCGCGCAAGCCTCATTGTACTTCATCTCCTTCATAGGACACCGGATCTGGAAATCAGTAACGTAGTCCCACCATACCCATGGTTTCCTCTCCTCGGTAGCAACCTTGAAAACGCAGAGCTGCCTGAGATTCTCTACCACTACATCTTTTCCATCGTAGCCCCGGTTAAAGTCTTGTTCTGGATCCGGCGCGCAGTATCGTCCATGATTGATGCACTGGGACTTGCACTGTTTACTCAAGATGAACGCTTGAGGACAGTACCAGGTAATGTAGTGAGGAGTGAAAAGTGTGTAGCCACCTCGCTCAAGAATCTGTGCTGCTCCCTTGTAGTTCTTCACGAATTCCTTCTGTGCATCACACTTCGGTCCGCACTCGTCGTTGCTATTGGTCCAGAACTCGTATTCCACCCTGTCGTCCGGATGTGGAAGCGACTCCCTCCAGTCAAGGTTGATGTTCACCATCTCGTTGTCCGAGAGAGCCCTCTTGAGCTTATCCGCGAAACTTTTCTCGATCAAAGCCGAAGGGATCGTGATGTTTTCCACGTACTCGGACGCCGCAGAGTCCTCCTCTGGAGAGTCCATGGTGATCAGAGGCTCGGTTCTATCATCCGCAACCAGTACAGCAGCCGCTCCAGCGTTTTGTGCGTTCCAAACCTTCAAAGCGAAGTAACAATCTGGAGAGAAAAATTTAGTAGAAGTGAGCAAAGAATCGTGAGCTCACCTCCTCGATCGACAAGCACCACGTTGGGAAGCCCACCGGATTTCCTCCTGAAAGTATCGGAATCACTGTACGGTTTGCATGCCATCCTCGAATCCTTCGGATAAGTCACAGTTCCAACCATAGTCCCACCATACTGTGGAACACCAAAATTCCCAATAGCGCTATCGTACGTGCCTTTGAGCGAATCTGGCGAGGTCACGCTGAGACTGTTCTTCTCCACCAGGAATTTTCCATGCACGTCTGGCGCTACTAGCAGCAGCAGTAGCAAAATTGAGAGAGTAGACCATGCATCCATCCTTGATTCGCAGTGGAGCGAAATTTGGGCGAAATCCGTGCGGACGAAACACGCTACCGGTCGATACACGGCAGCAACAGCATGGTCGAGCGAATTACAGCCGCATTCCTGGACGCTCTCCTCGATCCTGGAAATCCAAATTTCAATCAAGAGAATGAAAAATCTAGCTCTGGCAGAAAGAGATTCCCGAAGGCGCCGCTCCCGCGGTGAGATCTTACCTTCCCAGAGATCCGCGGCTCCCCGCCGCTGCCACAGGCCTCGCCCCAAGCCCTAGAGGATGAGAACCCTAGCGATGGAACAGCAAGCTTCATTGCGGCATAGCTTCAAAGGCTTTCTTTCAAAATCGTCGGTCTTACATTTGGAGTAAATTAACACTTACTGTCCACGTCATTGTTGATCGGGCACCGTATATCCACGAGAAAAACGCACGGGCGCTATTCCGGATCGGAATGCTCTAGCAGATGAAGTGCCTCGCATGGCGCAAAGTCGTCGCTAGAATATCCATGAGATGGGAATCCGTCAATGATGCGACACGAGAGCTAGAATTTAATCTTAACTCTATCTCTTAAAATCTTCCACGCGGCACCAGTTTATTCGTTGTGTTCCCGCGCAAAAGTTTGCCCTACAATCCCTTCTCTCCGCCAAGGCGAGGAGGCAAGCGATCGAGGCGCTGATCGTGCAGCCGATGAGGGGATTTCGCCGGGTTTCAGCGTCGATGCGGCAGTGATCGCCACCGCGGGCTACAATGCGGAAGAGCTCAAGAAGCTGTGCAACGACTCGGCAGGTTTGCGCGCTATAGATAGGAACAATTTGGAAGCGCATGGGGGAAGCCTCCGCCAAGGGGTCCATGGGGCCGATCTGGAAGATTTCATGGTAAATCTGGCAGATTTTGATCGAGACGAGGCAAAATCTCTGTTTTGTCCAGGAGGCGCGCTTCAAAGGGTGCCTTCTGAGAAGAAATACCGAGAATCGGCTGGGATTCGATCTACGGGCCTACAAATCTTCGCAATGAGATTGTATCCTTTTTCTACACAGGAAACTTTCCAGGTGGCTTATATCTATGTCTCGACTCTTAAGGTTAATTGTTTATTGCTTCCATCTTTCAGTGGACGAACAAAATTTCGTGACTTGGCAATAGGCACGCAAATTTGTCATAGAGCCGTCACGCATTGGAACACCTTCGATTGTTATCGACGCTTGCAACTCTGGCTAAACGCTTCCCCAATTTCTCGCGCGCCGTCTCGAAGTGACGCTGGCAGATTTCAGCAGTGCTCAACCTGAAAGAAACACACAGGAGTTTTCCCATCAACTTCCAAGAAGCAAAACCGGGGAACTCACGAGCTCGGAGAGATGACTCCCGCTCAAGCCTTCGAGCTGAGCTGATTTTGCGAGCTTGGCCAGATCAACTCCAGCTGCCAAAAGCCTCTTAAGCGTGAGAAGGCTTTCCTTCGTCCAGGACGGCTTGGCCACCATGTCCGAATACCTCTTCCCGATGAAGAGGCTCGCGTGTCCACAGTGAAAGCTCCACTGCCTCAATCCTTGAAAAGCACATAGAGCAAAAAAGGTTAGATACAAACTCTAATTGGTATAGAGTAGAGAAGTCCTGTTCGACAATCACATCATTCAACTCTTGCAAACCGTCCATCTCCACCAAAAATCGGTTCACAACACGATCAGTCCCTCGTTTTGAACACAAAGAATCCTCCTGGATAAACGTTTGCTTGAGCGTCGGAACAAACGAAACTGGAGGCTTACCTCATCAAGGCAGATAACACAAAGGCCTAAAGAGTGTTCTTCGCTGTCTTGAAGATACTTGCCTAATAGCTCAGGCCCTTGAAATCTCAAGCTAGCACGGCATCTTTACCTTGACACACCGCTGCCTTTGCAATCATAGTTTAGCAAAAGTTTACCATTAAATTGCTAGTAAACATGCTAATTATAATAATATAGTTGGTGAGATTAAATTTGGTCTATCCATTACTATATATATGGACGGGTCTAAACCCCACCTAATTAAAATATTTATTCAATTCAGGTGAAGGTAAGTGGTGTTGAAGATAATCTCTGAAAAGTACTTAGTATTACGAATTGTGATTTATTCTTATCCCTTGATCTAAACCTATATTAGTTTTTTGCCAGATTGAAGATTTATAATTATTTATCTATTTTTCCTTTGATCTTCATTGCATTTTTTTCTTCTGCCATACTATGCAGTGTTCAATTAAAGAGTGTATGATTGGAGGTTGTAGTTAATACATCATTGTTGCCATTTGGCAATTGTTCTTGCAAATGAATTCTTTTCAAATCAAGCTTTTAGTGTTTGTGTGGCATGATTTTGTTGATACTATTTCAATTTTTGATGTTTTGTTATCTTTAGTTTCCATGGAATGTGATTATATATTTTTTTTCCTATTTTTAGTGTTTTCTGATTTTGCGATTGTGATTAAAACATTGATTACAGAGTTATAAATGATGTAATCAGATTTTTAGAGGATGTTTAGATTGAATAGGAAGACAATATTTACAAATTTGAGTGAACTCTTGCTAATAAAGAATTTAATTATTTTGATGATAGCTTTGAAGATCAATTAAAGATTTCACAAGGTAGATGTCAATCCTTTAATCAACCATATAATTCTTTTACTTTGTCTTTTGCTCTTTCTTATCCTTTTTTTAATCTCCCAACCTTTCCTGCAAATTCATAATATTTCTTTTTTATTTGCAGCATTTTCTTCTTCTAGCATCTTAACCAATTTTGTCTTTTGTGATTCTATTCTTAATTCAATGTTGAATTGAGTGTTTATGTACTTTATAAATAACTAAAAAGAACAAATTAAAAAATAATCAATTCAAATTCAAATATAAAGGAAAAGAATTCATAAACAACAATGCACCCCCTTTCTTTAAGGGTCTTTAAATTTTGAACTCTATAAACTTTTAACCCTAAATATCTAAGAGATTACATTCTCCTCATACTAATTTAAATGTAAGGTGTGTTTAAGTTGAGAGTTTTGCTTTTATTTTGTTAGCAAAGTCTTTGATTGTTTTTTCTTAAATGTTGAGTTATGTGTTGAACAAGTTGAATGATGTAAATCTTTTTACTTATCTTGTATTGGCCGAAATACTTTATACTATTATTTGGCATTTTATTTTATAGAGTCTTTTAAAATAAGAAGCCTCCTTCTTATTTCCCTATTTATGCTTTGACAATTGCTAATTTTTCTTTATTTTTTCCTTAATTTTTTCTTATTTTCTTTTATTTACCTTATTTTCTTCAGATAAGGGTAAAGTACTTTACTTCTTTCAAAGGGGAAGGTTTGTAATATTCACACACATATATATGTATATGTATATATATATATGTCTTTGCATTACATTTTGAGTAAATTAACACTTGGTGTCCACGTCATTGTTTGTATATCCACAAGGAAAATGCACAGGAGCCATTCCAGATCCGAATGCTCTAAGAGATCAAACACCCCGTGCGCTTCCCACGTAATAATGTCCACGAGATGGCAAAGTTGTCGCTAGAATGGATTTCCAGGAAGAATCCCCTCAGTTTACAGTAGAAAACCGTTTAATCTAACTCTTCTATTTAAAATCTTCCACGCGGCATCGTTCTATTCGTTGTTGTGAGGCATTCCCGCTCAAAATTTTGCCCTTGTTTTCGACATGGACGCTCCCGACGAAGAGCTTCTCTCCGCCAAGGCGAGGGGGCAAGTGATCGAGGCGCTGATCGTGCAGCCCATGAGGATTTCGCCGGATTTCAGCGTCGATGCGGCAGTGATCGCCACCGCGGGCTACAATGCGGAAGAGCTCAAGAAGCTGTGCAAGGAGGCAGGTTTGCGTGCTGTAGCTAGGAACGTTGGAGCGCATATGGAAGCGCATGGGGGCAGCCTCCGCCAGAGGTTCCATGAGGCCGATCTGCAACTCATGTTCGTGAGGACCGAAGATTTCATGGTAAATTGGCTGATTTTGATCGAGATGAGCAATCTTTACTCGAAATCTTTCGCAAAATCACGAAGTTTAGGGTGCCTCGTTCGTCCAGAGAGGTTGGATTCGAAGGAATACCGACAATCGGCTGGGATTTGGTCTACGCGCCTACAATTCTTCGCAGCGAGATCACATCCTTTCTCACTGGAACTTTCGAGGTGACTTATCTGTGTCTCGACTCTTTGTTGCAGTCGGGCTATTTGCTTCTTTGTGGTCCATCTGGCTGCGGGAAAAGAACGGTGACCAAAGCTGCTTGCCATGAAGCTCGCCTCAACTTCGTCTATGTGGAGGTTCTTTTCAGTTCTTTCCGTCCTTGTTTTCTTCGCTCTTTGTTAAGCTTTTCGTGGTTCCAGGGACGACGACTCATGATGCGAGGACCGGACTCGATCGAAAAGCTGTTTAGCCTGGCAAAGGCAGCAGAACCGACACTCGTGTATTTCGATGAGACCGAAGAGCTGATCGCAGAGAAGGACTGGGACAAGCTGGTTGAAGTGGTGAAAACGCTCTTGGCGAGTGATCACGTCCGTGTCATAATGGCTGCGAAAAAGTGAGTTCTAGCTCTCGGACAGTGCTTGTTCTAGCTTCTAACACTCCAAACTGTTTTGGCTTCGACTAAACTAGGCAGGCTGAGGAGCTCCAGGACGCCACGAAAACGCTGGAGTTCCAGCTGCCTGAAGAGACTGGCAGGGAAGTCATGCTGCGGACTCTCTTGACCAACAAATCTGTTGCGGACGACGTGGACTTCCAGCGAATTGCAGAGCTGACCGAGAAGTTGACATATTCGGACTTGAGGAGGCTGGTACGTTAACTGTGCTCGTCCTCTGATTTACGAAAGCTTTTACGAAACCTTCGTTGTGCAGACCAGCGACGCCTCGGAAATATGCCTACGGGAATTTCAAGCTCAGAAACAACTCGGGACAGGAGGCCCAGGGCGTCCCATGCTCCAGCGCAAGCACTTCATGCAGGCCCTTCTTCGAGACCTGCCAGTAGATTGGTTTCTCATCCAGTGAAGATGGTAAGCTGTGACGAATTGCGAGCGACACAAACTGATGCCTTGGCTGGTTATGCAGGACCAATTGGTAGTTTAGCTCGCTCAAAAGAAATGTAAATTCAACGAGACAATGCACGGCCAGCGTTACAAAACTCTTTCAGTACCTAGTGGCCGAAAAACATTTTGAGACGCGCTATTGGTCATGGTGCCGTCACGACTGTCGAACCGTGGGAACACCTTCGATTATTATCGACGCTTGGAACTCTGGCTAAACGCTTCCCCAATTTCTCGCGCGCCGTCTCGAAGTGATGCTGGCAGATTTCAGCCGTGCCTTCCTCCACGGCCGCGATGCAAGCTTGCTCAACCTGAAAGAAACACACAAGAGTTTTCCCATCAACTTGAAATCCAAGAAGCAAAACCAGAGAACTCACGAGCTCGGAGAGATGACTCCCGCTCAAGCCTTCGAGCTGAGCTGATGTTGCGAGCTTGGCCAGATCAACTCCAGCTGCCAAAGGCCTCTTGTGCGTGAGAGCTTTCAGTATGGACACGCGAGCCTCTTCATCGGGAAGAGGAATTCGGACATGGTGGCCAAGCCGTCCTGGACGAAGGAAAGCCTCGTCCACTGCCTCAATCCTTGAAAAGCACATAAAGCAAAAAAGGTTACATACAAACTCTAATTGGTATAGAGTAGAGCTGCTTGTCACCTGTTCGTAGTAGCAATGACAATCACACCATTCAACTCTTGCAAACCATCCATCTCCACCAAAAATTGGTTCACAACACGATCCACAGCGGTGTTTCCATCAGTCCCTCGTTTTGGACACAAAGAATCCACCTGGACAAACGTTTGCTTGAACGTTGGAACAAACGAAACTGGAAACTTACCTCATCAAGGCAGATAACACACGGACTGCACTCTCGAGCGCGCCTAAAGAGTATACGGACTTGTTCTTCGCTGTCTCCAAGATACTTGCGTAATAGCTCAGGCCCCTAAAACAGACAATGTGGCATCTAACTCTCGAGCTAGCACAGGATCTTTACCTTGACACTTATGAAGTTTGCTTCGGCATAGCTTGCCGCTGCCTTTGCAATCAGTGTTTTGCCACAGCCAGGAGGCCCGTGCAGTAAGAATCCAGCCGAGGTGCGCACTCCGAGTTTCTTCAAGGACGAAAGAAAATCGTTTACTTTCGAAAAACAACTGGACCTTGATACGTACCTTACACATTTCCGAGGGCGTGATACATCTTGAAATGCAGCTCTTGAGCTCTTCAACAACCTTGTTGAGACCTCCAACGTCTTCCCAACTGACGCTAGGACGAGATGAAAAGCCTTCCCGTGTCATAGAACCTTGAACTTGAGATACAGCAGCCTGTTGGAGACAAAAGCTATCAAAAGCTGGGGAAAAGAACGTAAACCAGAACTTCTCACCTCATAATCCTCCATCACAGTGGCCGGCTCCTCTTTCATCGTATTGACAAACTTCCACCACGGTTCTTTGTCGTCTGCACTACGAAGGCTTGAATTCCTCCGCTGTTCCGCTATGAATGATGCCTGCTGTGTCAGCTCGAAAAGATCCGCTGCAACAAAGCCTCTGGTTCTTTTCGCCACTCCAGTGAAGTCCCGGGAGCCTTCTATAAGTGTGTCGCGAGTCAGCACCGAAAGCATCTGTTTCCTGGCCTGCTCGTCGGGTGCATTGAGAGCGATCTCTATGGTGAGCCTGCCAGAGCGTCTGAGAGCTGGATCAATATCTTCCAGCCGGTTTGTCGTCCCTACTATGATAACATGTCCAGCACACTGCCTGCTCGCGTCCCACAAGTGATTCAGCCCGTCTATGCATGTCATCAACTGCGTCAAGCTTCGGCTATCCACATCCTTCCTCGCGGCATCTCGTTTCATAGCAACCGCATCGATCTCGTCCAGAAGCAACACGCATCTCGCAAGAGTAGCCACATCTGCGAAGATGGACCTGATAGCTGCGGAAAAAAAGACCAAAGAAACGCTTAAGACAGTGAGCATAACTTGAAAACAACTTACCTGCACCGGAAGAAAGCTCGGCTGGTGCTACTTTGCGAATCGGAACCTCTGCCTCGTTTGCGATCGCGTAAGCCAGTAAAGTTTTCCCACATCCCGGCGGACCGTGCAAGAGAATTCCGCTCACACTTTTCTGTCGAGGAAAAGAATGCGGATTGCGAAGACGATAGATGCAGCGGTAAATCGGCTCCAGCACCCTCTCCTCGAGTCCCCCAAAATTCTCAAACTTCACATTCTCGGGAGTCACTGCTGCTGCTGCTGCTGCCACACTACCACCTTTGTCGATAGCTTCTTCTTCCCCTTCTTTCTTTTCCAAGCCACATTTTGGTGGCTCTTTGCTATTCTCTAGCTCCTTCTCATTATTCCCCTTGTAAGAAGCACGCAATCCCCGATTGAGAAGATCACTGCCCTGGCCGACAAGCTCAGCCCTCTTCCTCTTCCTAGCTTGCTGCGAGGCGGCGCCGGCGAGAATGTGATTGACATGGCGGATGACGAAGACGCAGAAGGGATCATACCTCTTGCGGCGGTACTCGGCATGATCCACGCGGAGGCGCTCCACCAGCGCTGCGATGCGCGAGTCGGAGAGGCCGAGATGGAGATCGCCGTTGCTGGCGTACTCCCGGATGCGCAGGAGCAATCCCCTATCGATGCTCATCGCATAAACCCTAAACCTAGGCCCGCCAAGATGAAAATTTGAGCGTTACTCATCGACAAAGTAAACATACGAAGATTTCGCCGCGCGCGACGAGAATTTCGCTGGATCTTCCAACTTGCATGGAAGATCTCGCGGTTTCTCTGTCGCTTGGCTCGTTTGCCGAGCATTTGACTCGATCTTTTCGCGCTGCTGCTGCCTTGATGGCGTGCAATCCAGATTGACGATCTCTGGCGGGATTTGCCACACTGCTCGAGCGATCTCTTCGGCGAGATCCGCCATCACCGTCTCTGCAATGCCATACTCGTAGCGATCATCGTTGACAACCCCGTTTGCGTTTGTATAGATCGTTGCGGCCAGGAAGAAGCTCCTCCCGGTTTCTACGTCGACGACATAGCTGCGAGAGAAGGATTTCGCGAAACTAGGAAAACCATCGCAAGAGCTGCTTACGCGTTCTCGGTTGTGAAGCCAAATGCCTGGCCAACTTTGTTGTAAATCCGCAGAGCTCCTTTGCTGCGCACCCGGCATAGCCCCGGCAAGAACAGCTGCAAGGAACTCTTTGCGATGAGACGATCAAACTAGATAAGATGGTTCTTCACCTTGCAAAAATCGTCCGGGTAGTGATAGTACTGAGGATTGGAGGACTCGGCTGGATACTGAGACATTGCTTCCATTAGCAGCTTTGATGTTTCCTCGTCCAGATCGAGAGGAGAATTATCTAACTTCATTCATACAGCAGCCAAAGCGTGAGCGATATATAAACTGATTTTACAGACGCAAACTTACGTGGATGTCCGGTCGGGTGACTTTGATCAAGAGGTTTTGGAGGTCGAGAAGGCTGATGGAGTTCTTCCCGGAGAAATCCATGGGCTCGTTCACCTGGCAAGTCATTTCTTAGAAGAGTTTTCCGATCGGAAAGAAGAGAATGGATGAATAGTTACCAAGCTTCCATCTGCGATGTAAGCGTTCCCTACTTGCAGTCCCTGCGAGGGAGTGTTTCCTGGCAGAGTTAGACCACTCCGTTTCGGAGGAACAGCAGCGCGCTCTTCGAATCCAACCGGTCTGCAAGTAATGTTCATGCCACTGGACGACGAGAAATTTCCTGCGAGGTGATGGCGAAGCCTTGCGCTGGGAAGATTTGCGTGCCACCTACAGTGTATCCGAAAGTTGTTTGTGTGTTTTTTTTTCTTTTGTCATGCTGCTGCTTGAAAACGCTCACATTGTCTCGTTCAGCCAGCGGTGGCCAACAAAATCATACAGCCGATTGAAAGCTCGATTGTCCGAGGCCTGTCAACAACACATTTATATGAGAAGGATGAAATGAAAGATATATCCAAAGAAACGAATACCAGGAATAGCTTTCGAAGCTCATGAGCAACAGTGATCCTTTGGCCATCCAGATTGCTCGCATCATATTGCTCCAAAAGTCCTCCTTCGTTTAAAGGATAAAACTGGAGAGCACTAGAACAGGAAATCCCAGGTCCTGTGGAAAATCAACAAAAAAAAGTTTCAAGTGCTAACAAGAAAGAGTATGGCGAACCCATAGTCTCCCTGACGCGTCCGAGTTTTAGCAATGCTGCTATCACTCCACAGAATTTTATAGCACTGCAAAACATCCATTTAAACAAGATCTCACAATAAGAAAACAAGAACTTATACCTGGCTGGATAGAAATACTCGGATCCAGCACGGAATCCATGGCGAACAAGGCAGGGAGTGCCGATCTCGTCCTCGGCAACCTCGGAAAATTGTACCTGGAATCGGAAATCAGCCGCATTGTCCACAATTGACCCGAATTTCTCTGGGCGCGCTCTGAGTAGTCTGTCAATCATTTAAACCCTAAATATCGTAATAAGCATACTGAATCTACTAAAGAAAAAAAATATTTGCGCCGTTGCCGGGGATCGAACCCGGGTCGTCCGCGTGACAGGCGGAAATACTCACCACTATACTACAACGACATCACATTATAAATTTAATTATTACCTAGTTCAATGATTATTGGAGCTTAATTTAGATTATACATAACCATTAAAAATCAGGAATATGCTCATACCAATCATGAGTTTGGCAGGCTTGAAATGACTTTAAATCTAGTCACAGGAACCACCACACTATCAACTACCAGTTCCATACAACAAAAATCTAAAAGAAAATCTCTAGCATGGTGCTCGACATCCATGACCCTCAACAACAAACGTTCATTGAATTGGACGATGGAAACAAGCTACGCTTGACGTGATTATATCACTCTATATTCGTCATCGTGCCATGCCTGCTATAGTGCCACGTAGGCTGCTATAACAAATACGAGAGCGCGATCCATTGCTTTCTTCGGTAGGGTTCTTCGCTTCCTCCCTCAGAAACTCCATCTTTTCTAGCGATTCCTGCCGAAATCTCATCGTTCTTGACAGAAATTTTTGCTGGATTTGTTTCCCCATGGCGACGCTCAAGAGAGGCGTCTCGTTTCGGAGGCAGGGATCTTCGGGATTGAGCTGGGCGGAGAACTGGACGTTTACAGAGGAGGGGATGTTCCACAATCAATCCAAAGCTGCAATTGCGAGGGGCGATCAGATGATCACAAATCGTGAGCATCCTGCCACGCTTGGTCGCAGCGCTAGCACTGGCCACGGGGGAGGATCGATGAAGCATCTCCAATTTCGCAGCGCGGACGCGATGGTGGATTGCGATGGCGCTGGAGGCCAGAAATCGCGATCCCGGAGCATTCTTGGCTGGCTCAAGGGAAGAATCTCTTCGAGAAAGGCATCTAAATCGTAGAACACATTGCGGGAACGTTAGAATCAAAAAGATGAAAAAATTTAGCAAGATCGAAGAAATACAAAGCAGAAAAAATGAAAAACGTGGATGGCAGGATTCGAACCTGCGCGGGCAAAGCCCACATGATTTCGAGTCATGCCCGATAACCACTCCGGCACATCCACAACTTGCAGTCAACTACATGCACAAACACATTTTACTCCCACTAGGTTAACTTTACGAACATATCGAATATACTTTCATTGACCGTCAATACATGGTTTTGCTATAAAAGAAGACAAGATCTTTGTTTCATTGTTGTACTCATGGCTTTCCGATCTCTGTCCCTAGCTTGATCTTAGTTCGATCTCATCAATATCTACATTGTACTATAGCATTCTCGTGGCTATTTTGCTTTGGGTCTTCCATGGCGACGCTCAAGCGAGGGGTGTCTTTCCGGAGGCAAGGATCGTCGGGGTTGAGCTGGGCCGAGAACTGCGCATTCACGGAGGAAGGGATGTTCCAGACGTCTCGGGCGCTGGGATCCGGGGCACAAGGCGGCGAGATCATCAATCACGAGACCTCGTCTCATCCCTCCACTCTCAACCACAGCTCGTCCGGCACTGGAGGAGGATCTCATGGGGCCGGAGGAGCATCGGCGGCGTTGGGATCGCCAGGGGACTTCGATGGTGGCGCCACCGATCTCCACCAGAGATCTCATCACGGTGTTCTTGGCTGGATCAAGGGGAGGATGAGAAAGATCTCTAGAACTTAGATCAGAGATCTTTTCGCTTGTGGAGCTCTTGGAGTGATCTTCACAAGTACCATGTTGCTATCAGAGAGTAAAATCAAATCCATGTAAATACAAATGTGTGTTCGTGCTAGACTGGATGGTTGGAAGATTCTCCAGCATTTGGTCGACAAAAGCCTGGCAAGCCAAACAAGACGCCTCACATGCCAGTAAAAACAAGGTCAACAAAACAGCTTCCTTCCGTGAATGGCACGATTCGAACCTGCGCGAGCGAAGCTCGCATGATTGCCCGATAACCACTCTGGCCTTGCAAGATTTGACGTGGCAACAGACATTGTGAAGATATCTCGTGGCCGTAGTTTACGATCTGGTCAAACGATTGACGTGATTAAGTCAAGCGGTAGATCCTCCGATAGAAACTCAATCGTTTCTCGCGGGGTTAGAATCTCATCGCTTTTGACACAATTTCTTGTTGGAATTCGGCGACGCTCAAGAGAGGGGCTCGTGTCGAAGGCAGGGATGTTCGGATCTTCCGGCAAAGATCTGGACGTTTACAGAGCAAGGGATGTTCCACAAAAACTCCAGGATCAATCAAGCCGCGGGGGCGACTCTCGGATATCACGAATGGTGAGGATCCAGCCATGCTTTCGCCATGGAGCACGCAGGATGGTGCATTGCGAGGTGCTGGAGGCTAGAAGTCTCGTGTTCTTGGCTGGCTCAAAGGAAGAATCTCTTCGAGAAAAGCGTCTAAATTGTAGAACACATTAGAATCTGAAAAGAAAGACATCAAAATCGTAGACCACTCTCAAGGCACCACCTCTTCCCAGTGAAGAAACCGAGGACTTCGCGATGGTGGTGGAGGCAAGACGATCGCGAAGATTTCCCGCTTCTCTTCATGAATCGCCCACGTAAACACTCATGATCTTTGCTTTGATTAGACTCCATGCTGTAGAACGCGAAAGAAAACACCAGGAAGAACGAAACCAAGCTCGCAGGCCATTGCCACTAGCAAGGGACATGGAAGAAGCAACAATTGGAGCAAAAAAAAGGGAATGGCAAGATATACGTGGATGGCAGGATTCGAACCTGCGCGGGCAGAGCCCACATGATTTCGAGTCATGCCCGATAACCACTCCGGCACATCCACATTGCGTCCCACCTTCCTCAATGCGTTCACCTTGCAAGTCAGCATAGCTCCACGACAAGCCCGCCATCGACAATGGTGTTTGACATGCAACGCAACACCCAGTCGCTTTAGACCGGGACTTACGCGCAACAGCGAGGACAATGCCCTTAAATCTAGACTAGCCTCTCTTGCTTTGCGGCAATCTATAGAATGCCTCTCTTGCTTTGCGGCGAGCGACAAGCGAGGATTCGAGCTAGCGCGGTGGCGGTGGCGGCTTTCTGGGTCGAGAAAATAGGGTTCTATGCCTGAAGTTCCAGTATAGAGGAAATTATCCCGATGTGTGTCTTCTAGTCTGGCAGCGGCGATGGCAGCGATTGTGCCGATTTAAATTCGCGCTCAGGATTTGCTTTCACTGTCAGGTACCGTGGGAGTGTTCGTTTAGCTCTCTGTGTTGGATGCGTTCCAGTGATAGAAGTTTGTTTTTACACGTTTTCTCTGTTGTCTCCTAGACTCCACTTCCTCTCTTGTGATCTAAACTGGCTTCTTGGAGAGAACTCATTTCTTCGTAGAAAACATGAAATGTGATCGGCTTTGTGTTCCTTCTGTTTTCTCGTGAATCTGGCTTTACTTTAATCGGATTCGCAGGGCAGTACCATCACCGCCAAGATCACGACCGCAACAACATCGTAAGAAGAACCATTCACCACCAATCGACGTCCATCAATGGCTTCTCTCAGCCGGGGGGTGTCGATCAGGAGGCAGGGATCGTCGGGGCGGAGCTGGGCCGACTCGCTGGGCCTCAACAACGCGGTGGAGCCGGCGCAGAGATTTAGCAGTAGCAACACCAGGGGCGGCAAGGGCGATGGGATCACAAAGAAGACGATCATGGTTCTGGACAGCGACGACGATCACCAAGGCCACCACCATCGCAGCAGTGCAAAGTCTTCGACGGTGATGAACAGGAGTGGCAGCCACAGGGAGGAGCAGCGGCGAAAGTCTTCGTCTTGTTCGTTGTCCAGGGGTGGTGGTGTAATCGGTTGGCTCAAGAACAGGTTTCGAAGGGCGAGATTTTGAGAGATTCTTCATCTTCCTTTTCTTCCTTGATACAAGGAAATGTAACTTGCCAAGCCAAATTATACCATTTTGGCAAGATTTATTATTTTTTCATTTTTTATAATCAAAAGGAAGTTTTCATATGAAAACATTTAAAGTCAATATTTTATATCCTTTTAGTTTAAAATGTTATATGTGAAGATTGATGTTTATACAGGATTAATAATTGCTAAAATGCAAAAAGATATATAAAATTATATGTGTTATAATAAGTAAAATTTGTTATTGTGAGTGCATGGAATATGGAACAGGAATACAGAAATGTGCATTTCAATTAGCCCAAAAACCCTAGTTTATATACAGGAGCGAGTGGTCCGCATTGAAACCAATATGATGGCTACCAAAATCCCACTACGCTAATATTAGTATACGGCATCGTAACCGTACACTTGGCCCTCACATTATTATTTTTAGAAGACTCAAATATAATATAACCTATACAGGATTAATAATTGGTAAAATACAAAGACATAAGTAAAATTATATATACTATGATAAATAAATTTTTTTATTTGCTTTATATAAGAATCAAATATAATATAACTCATCAAAATTATTTCTTAAATGTTGACATACTAACATTATAATTATAAAGATGGTGTGAGTGCATGGAATATGGAAATGGAATACAGAAATGTGTATATTAATTAACCCAAAAACCTTAACTTATATATAAAAGGGAGTGGTCCAAATTGAAACAAATCCAATAACCACCAAAATCCCACTATATGAATATTAGTATATAGCATTGTAGCTATATATTTGAACTATACATCATCACTTCGTCTTGGAATAATGAAAGACCATCAAGATTCTTTTCTGGATGGGTTGAGATTTTAAAAGACATTAGGAGGAGGTATTGGTGTATCTATAAGTGGTGCCAATTATTCCTAATTTCTTTGTATAAAACATTTCTCTTGTTGCACATGTATAATTCTAGAGGATTAGCTTGTTAGATGTCATGCCAAACCTCATAAACTGGTAGTCCAATTTGCCGCAACACTCAATATGGTCCTTTCCACTGAGCAAAAAGCCTTTTAAATAAATATATATTGTAAGATTCAGAAAATAAACTAATACCAAATCATCCATTTTGTACTCTACATGTGGACAATAGTTATAGTGTCGTTGTTATTCCACTTGTATACAACCTAAGTGTTCGGCAAACTCTATTTGGACAAGTGGAAAAATATTTCTCAAATATTAATCATGACTTAGCATTGGTAACTCATAACAATCATAAAGGTAAACCCAACTCTATTGGTAGTATTGGATTATAATCATATAGGAGTTTATATGGTAAAGCATCAATAAAACTCTACACCCCTATGACATATATACACCGAAGAGATGCAAAATAACCATCCCAATTTGAATATTGAAAATTTATGTATTTCACAATCATCCTTTTGAAGGTCCAAACAAGTCATTTCATCAAACTGTTTGATTATGGATGATAACCACTTGTGAAAGTGTGGTGTATCCCCAACCAAGATGTCAAAACATAAAATGCTTTAGCTATAAATGCGGGATCATTATCTAAATAGGAATTTTACTCAATTGAGAAGGAAGTATCCAATAGTAGTTGCAAACATGTTAATAAAAGCACATACTTCCACCCTATGAGTTAAATAGTTATAAGCAATAATAATATACTCATTGCCAGTAGTTGATTGTGAAAAATGCTCCATCCAATCAAATGCCACCAACTTAAATGAATAGGAAACTACAATTAACTCTATCCATCCTTTTGTAGCACAAGGGGGAGTATTATGAGCTTAGCACCAAACATAATTATGCACATACCAGATAATATCACATTGCTATAAACAACCAACTCCCCAATGTGTCGTAGGTTAAAAAATCTCTAAAAAGCACGACCGAAATGTTAAAAAGTTCATCGGATGAGACCAAATCCAAGATTAAGTCCAAGACCGATTATAAGACTTAGTTACAGACTAAGTCCGAGATCGAGTCCAAAACCAACTCTAAGACCAAATTTAAGACTGAGTCCAAGACCAAATTCGAGACTGAGTCTGAGATGCGAAATTGGGTTCAAAACTGAGTCCAAGATCGAGTTCGAATACTAATACAGATCATGGGGTGAAAGCACAAAGCCTGTATCTCCCAAGGGGGGAGGGGCTGCAAGGGGTTCCAAAAATATAGTAGGGATAGTGAAGTCCAAGAATTAGTCTCGAAGAAACTCTCCAATGGTGCTTTCAAATTGACTTGAGGTTGAAATTGGGGCTTAGGGGCATTGGGTGGGAGTGAGGATGGACTCAAGTGGTGCTAGAGGGGCCACTTAAGGAAGTGTTCAAAAGCAACATCTACTCTTGGAAGGGAAACTGACTGTGGTGCTCCCAACTCATGTAGAGTGGTGCCCCACTTGAGTATCTTACGGCTCATTAGTCTTTGCCCTTCCTAAGGGATTGGGCTTTCCCTTCGGGATAGAAGTGGGGGAGTAGGAGTATCTATATTGGGCCATTAAGCCATAGTGTTTCCCCTAGTGTCCTAAAGCAAGTGTTGCACCCAAGGCTTGGGATTTAGAGAGTCCCATGATCAAGCCTTGTTATACCAAAGGATGTTAGGAACTTGGAAGTTTGGTGTATTTGTGGGGAGTGTAATTGAACCTTAAATTTAGTCTAACCTAAGGAGGGGGATTAAGAGAGAATTTAGGAATCCATGGATGGATGATTAACGCTCTATTGCTTGTGTAGTGAGTTGTTAAAACCACATAGGACCAAGTAAGAACTGGTACAATATGTGGGAACTTTGACAAGGGAATTTGATGAACACCAAGGCCGTGGTGGTCAGATAAATAAAGTAAGTTAGTAAATTAGAAAGGAAAAATTTGTGGCATATATATCTTCTATAGGAAGTGGAGCTAAAGGATGTGCAACAAAAAGTGGAAAATGCAATATTGTGAGACACAAAATCCCTAGGCTCAAAAGTGGAGCCGAAAGGGTGCCATGTGGTAGTGGCCGAAGTGAAAGCCAAACGAGCGTAACACGTTTGGACTAAAAGCTCCGACTTGAAAAGGTTGAGAGTGGGAGTGGAACTCCCAACGAAGTGCTCGAGGAATGAGTATGAAGCGAGCAATAAGCGAGGATCCAAAAAGGGACCCAAAAGGACTAATACATGACACGTGGAAGTGTTCGAGATGGACCCGAGATGGACTTGCGTTGGAGTCCGAAGTGGAGTCCGAGAGGACCCCGAGATGGAGTCCGAGGTTGGAGTCCGAGGTGAAGTTCGAGGTGGACCCAAGATGGATTCGAGATTGAGTCCGAGACGGACCCGAGACGGAGTCCGAGATGGACCCAAAACGGACCCGAGATGGAGTCCGAGATGGACCCGAGGTGGAGTCCGAGATGGAGTCTGAGATGGACCCGAGATGGAGTCCGAGATGGACCTGAGGTGGAGTCCGAGATGGACCCGAGGTGGAGTCCGAGATGGACCTGAGATGGAGTCCGAGATGGAGTCCGAGATGGAGTCCGAGATGGACCCGAGATGGAGTCTGAGGTGGAGTCCGAGATGGACCCGAGATGGAGTTCGAAGTCGAGATGGAGTTCGAAGTCGAGATTGAGACCGGGACCAAGACCGGGACCAAGACCGGGACCGAGACCGAGACCGAGGCCGAGACCGAGGCCGAGGCCGAGACCGAGTCCGAGTCCGAGTCTGAGTCCGAGTCCGAATTCGAGTCCGAATCCGAGTCCAAGTTCGAGTCTAAGAGGGTGAAAGCTGTAAGCGACTAAATTTTCCATTCTACTTTAGTCACTTAACCACACCTCTGACCACTTGGAGGAGTCTCATTCGCAACCTCCATAAGTCCAACCCAGGACTTGGGACTTGCTAGCCCCGAGAATGGCATCCATGCCACTCAACATTTGCACTTGGTCCAAGTGCTCCACGTGTCCGATCCCATGACCGACGCTCAAAGGTACCACCGACATAGCAGCCCGTTACGCTAAGGCTATGCCCAATCACCTTTGCCACACTGGTAGTCCAATACCACTTGCATCACCGTCTTGGCTCTCCAAGACTAGACAAACCTTCCGTGAGTGGTCATCTCAGATCCACTCCTTAGCATCCTTAGGGTGCCCACCGACAGGGGGAATAGCCTTCCCCAATATCCCTCTGTCAGTCCCCACTAAGTCCCTTTCTGCCCCTGGCCGTGTTTGCCAACACTGCCACTGGATCGAGACCCACAGGCCCGACCACTAAGTCCCACGGTCCTCTGGGACTTCCTCACCACACGACTGTGTCCTTGGTCACTACCCTAGAGGACTGCTCCTCTTCCTTTCTACAGTCTGGGCCTTTGGGACAACATTTCGGAACACCGTGGCCTTACGCGAGCCACCTGGGTACTCTCCTCGTCTTCTGCCCTTGGGTGCTCTAGCCATGGGCTTAGAGCGGGTTCCGTTGAGCCACACCAGGTATCCAAGTAGGTAGTGCCACCCACACTTGGACTGGGAGCATCGGCCAGTCGATCTCCCGGGGGAACTAGAGCCGGCTCTTGAACACTTCACCAAGCTACCCCGCTTGTCGGTCTGTGTTCACTCTAGTCTTGGACTTCCCAGTGGGCAGCTCATCACCCAACACTGGGTCCGGCCTTCCTGGGCCAAACTGGCCCTTCCTGGCCAAACTGGCTCCACTGCAGTCCTCCCCCTACTATACTTTTGGAGCTCACCAAACCCCCCAGGGTCTGGGAGACGAACGCTTTGGGCTTTCACCCTCTCAGGCTCCGGACTCGGACTTGGACTCGGACTCGGACTCGGACTCGGACTCGGGCTCGGGCTCGGTCTCGGCCTCGGCCTCGGTCTCGGTCTCGGTCCCGATCTCGGTCTCAGTCTCAGTCTCGGTCTCGGTCCCGGTCTCGGTCTTGACTTCGGACTCCATCTCGGACTCCATCTCGGACTCCATCTCGGGTCCATCTCGGGTCCATCTCGGACTCCATCTCGGACTCCATCTCGGGTCCATCTCGGACTCCATCTCGGACTCCATCTCGGACTCCATCTCGGACT
>NW_003314290.1:447398-462597 GCF_000143415.4 Selaginella moellendorffii | reverse complement strand
CGGACACTCCCATGTGTCATGTGTTGGTCCTTTTGGGTCCCTTTTTGGAGCCTTGCCTTTTGCTCGCTTCGTGCTCGTTCCTCGAGCACTTCGTTGGGAGTTCCACTCCCGCTCTTGACTTTTCAAGTCGGAGCTTTTGGTCCAAACGTGTTACGCTCGTTTGGCTCTCGCTTCGGCCACTACCATGTGGCGCCCTTCCGGCTCCACTTTGGGGCCTAGGGATTTTGTGTCTCACAAAAGCCCAAAGCGTTCGTCTCCCAGACCCTGGGGGGTTTGGTGAGCTCCAAAAGTATAGTAAGGGGGAGGACTGCAGTGGAGCCAGTTTGGCCAGGAAAGGCCAGTTTGGCCCAGGAAGGCCAGACCTAGTGTTGGGTGATGAATTGACCATTGGGAAGTCCAAGACTAGAGTGAATATGGACCGACAAGCAGAGTAGCTTGGTGAAGTGTTCAAGAGCTGGCTCTAGTTCCCCCGGGAGATCGACTGGCCGATGCTCCCAGTCCAAGTGTGGGTGGCACTACCTACTTGGATACCTGGTGTGGCTCAACGGAACTTCGCTCTAAGCCCATGGCTAGAGCACCTAAAGGCGGAAGGTGGGGAGAGTACCCACGGGGCTCACATAGGGCCACGGTGTTCCAAAATGTTGTCCCGAAGTCCCAAATGGGGGAAAGGAGGAGGAGCAGTCCTCTAGTGTAGTTACTATGGATACGGTCACATGGTGAGGAAGTCCCAGAGGACAATGGGACTTAGTGGCCGGGCCTGCGGGCCTTGATCTAGTGGCAGTGTTGGTGAACATGGCTATTGACGGAAAAGGGACTTGGCAGAAATTGACAAAGGGATGTTGGGGAAGGCTATTCCCCATGTCTGTGGGCATCCTAAGGATGCTAAGGAGTGGATCTGGGATAATCACTCGTGGATAGATGGCCCAGTCTTGGAGAGACAAGATGGTGATGCAAGTGGTATTGGACCACCAGTGCGGCAAAGGTGAATGGGCATGGCCTTAGCATAACGGGCCAATATGTCAGTGGTACCTTTGGGTGTCGGTCTTGGGACTAGACACGTGGAGCACTTGGATCAAGTGCAAGGGAGGAGTGGCATGGATGCCATTCTTGGGACTAGCAAGTCCCAAGTCCTGAATTGGACTTAAGGAGGTTGTGAGTGAGACTCCTCCAAGTGGTCGGAGGTGCGGTTAAGTGACTAAAGTAAAATGGAAAAATTTAGTCACTTACAACTTGGTATCGGAACTGTTCCTTAGTCCAACTTTTATTGGTGCTCAAGTATATCACCACTGGTGTTGGCATCAAAAGGTCCGAGGAGTGGGCCTATCCTTGAGGAGTAGCAGGTCGGGAAGACATGGCTCTCCATTACAGTTCATGTGTGAGCTTGTAGACAACATGGTGGATAGAAAAGGGCCAATAATGGAACGACTTTGGGATCTTGGGAACAGTGTAAGGGTTTCCTCAGAGAGTTGAGGATGTGATCCAGATGAGTGTTTGATGCAGCAAACGGGCTAATGTAGTTGTAATAAACAACTATCGTTAGGATCACGGGCAAGATGCAGACTCCAAAACAATAAAGGAGTCACAAGATTACCCTCATGAAGTTGAGGCTGGTGCTCATGAATTTGAGACCAAAAGTAATGACCGCAGGAGGTCAAATACAGAAAAGGACACAAGTCCTTGAAATGGTAGCCGGAGCTACCTCTAATAAATGCTGGAACAACCCAAGGAGTTGGGGGTGTATTTAGAGGATGAGTTGGTATTCTCATCACATGGACAAGTGGTCCTAAGGGGCGAAAGGTTGCCCCTAGAGAACAAATCAAGTGTCGAAGTAACACTTGCAAAAGATGGTCCTTGTGAGTAGGACATGAATACAAGGAGTTGTATTCCAGTGAGTTAGCACCTCAAAAGTAGGACGTCATAGGTCGTCGGATTAACAAAGTCAAAAAGGTTGAATGACTCCAATAGAGTCAAGGAATAATCATGAGAGCAGTATGTATCTCATTGATGGCAGAAGGTGCCATGCTAAAGTCATGGGAAAGAGTTTCCTGGAAGAAAAACAACTTTGACACAAAGTTGTGTATGAACTCTATGTTGCGGTGCTAACGGATAGTTAGCATGAGGAATAACTATATTGGTCTTGGCAAAGACCTAGACACTAATAAGTAGTGTCATGAAGGTAGGCTCGTGGGGCCGATAGTGTGGAGACACCAAATGTGCCAAGGTGTAATACCTGGAGGTTATGATGGTGGGTTCATAAGAACCCCTTGCCAAGGGAATCCCAACGGAAGTGGGAATGGCATGGCCTAAGCTGGAAGGCATGCAGTTGGAGTGTGGTGACCCAGATAATGATGGAGGTGTGGAAGCACCAAGCAATGAGTTGTAGGACTTGACAACTATGGGGCAACTAAGCGAGAGGTGCAAGATAATTGGTTAAATGGGTAGAAGGTAGCTACCCAAGACTTCTTAATGGCATAAGGAAGTTAAATATACCCTTACGGGGGATAAATTGCTTATGTTGTGATATAGTAAGTCAATGTCGTAAACGGGAATGCTCATTGTCAGGAGGCCATTATTGGGACACCCAAACACTCTAAAACACCAGGAGGTGGTGTTTCGTGTCGCAAGGGCAATAGATAAGGCCCAAAGGACTAAGTCCCTAGCAAATGATGGATAGTAGATGTTATCCAGATGTCCAAGGTTGTGGAGATAGGAGAAGACTGTCTACCCAAATTAGACAAAGCCAAAAATGGAATTCTGGCAAGGCTAGTGATGGGCATGTAAAGGCCCAAAAGCAGCAACATTAGTCCCAATGTGTGGGATTATAAGGTGAGCATGCCCAAGATTGAGGAACCACTCCCTAGGTTATCGGGTAGGTTCATCCCTAAGAATACTTGCTAAGGCATAGTAAAATGTGCAAAGCTATCCTCCTAGTCTTGAGGAGAATAACCAAAGGAAACATATAGGGCCAAAAGGCAAGTAGTATTGGGATGGAATTGAACCATAGAAATCGAAGGGCATATCCAACGGTGGTTATGCAAGTTGGGAGTGGAGAATCAAGAGGGTGTTTGAGGATGTTGTTGCTAACAACTGTGATGCCATGGAGAGTCTAAAATATGGAATTGTCCATGTTAGACTATATGGCAACTATAAAGCTTGCGAAAAGGGAGGCCTTAGCAAGCTAAGGGACAAAGTTGCTTCAAGGTTTCTAAAGACGATTCTAGGTAGCTTAGTACCTAGAAAGGCCAAGTGTAAATGGTTCATGAAATGCACGAAATCAAAGTGGCGCAGCAGAAGCGCGGTTTTGAAGCTTGCCGTGAGGCAAAGCTATCAAGGTTAGGGAAGTAGTCCCCAAGTGTTCAAAAAGAGGGCTTTGAACGAAAGCCGATGGCCAAGAACTTTCACGCTTATGCAGGAACTATATTACAGTGGTCGGAGGACTTGCTAAGAGATTGGCAAGTCGGGGGAACAAATGCCCTAGTTGAAGGTGATAACTTCAAAAAGGGTGGGCCATGGGGCCGAGCATGGAGGAGTCCATGCATGATCACAGACTTGTCAAGTGAGAGGACTTGGCAGTGCGGGGGAACTAGGTTCCTAAGTTGTGATCTGTAGCGCGCTTTGAATATAAGTTGGTGCACCGGTGTGGGGAGTCACGCCAGGCATCCGGTGTGATGCCATCCGTAGATGCATATACAGAGGTTGGGTTCGAGTTCCGACCCTCTAGTGCTTGGGTTCGAGTCCCAAATCACTAGGGCGTGGTGATGGTTTGGAATATGAGGACACTCATATTTCGGTGGTCATGGACTCTCAGTGGAGAGATTGATTTGGGCACACCGCCAAACGAGGGATGCCTCGGAGTCGTGATACACGGTTGGATTGCTTAGTGTGAAAGCTCAGCATATCTAATTTGAACACTTTGGTCCAAGTGGCACCAAGGTCGTGGTGAATGAGACGGGGACACCTAGTCTCAGTTGTTATGGACCCTTGGCCGAAAGGGCTGGCTTGGGTGCACCGCCAAGTGTGGGGGATGCCCCTGGGGTCATAGTGAACAACTTAAAGGTCTGGAAGACCTAGTATGTATTGGCAAACCTGTTAAGGTGCCAAGGTTAGATCACTATGTGATCTTATGGCTAAAACAAGGACAAGGTCCTTGTGAGGTTAAGGGATAAAGTTCCAAATTTAAAGTGTTGATTAGAACTATTGATGATGGTGTGGCTTGGTCAAGGTGACCAAGTGGGAGGAACACCTAAGGGAAATGAGTTGTCAATGCGATGGCATAATAAGTCCGACGAAAGTAGTCTTTATAAAAGATCTATCGGAGGGTCTCAAAGTTGGGCCATAATAGAGCCCATAGCAGAAAATGCTAAGGAGACGTACTAGGGGTGAATACCCTTTGGACTTGGCAAAGCAAAGTCTTTACTATGGAATTGAAAGAATACCTCGAGAATGGAGGTGACGATCCTGTGTTGCGTGGTGCAACAATCAAGGATAGGAGCAAAAAACTAGTGGCTAAGAAAAGGGCCACGGGAATCATGGGATAGAAGTCAAATGGCAAAGTTAGTCCAAGAACACTAATGTGTTGGATGCTAACAGATTATTAGAAAGCAATGTGTTTCCAAGGATAGATTCCCAATTGCTCCGATTTGGCGAAGGGGGAAGCTCCAAGGGATGGAGTGGTAAAGTAGCCAAATGATAGGGCCATGGACAACCCTAGCACGAATTACGATAGCTAGAACTTAGTGCCAAGGGTGGCACGATATTGAAGAGAGGATGATGGTGCCTAAACACCTAGGAAATTGACTCTGAGAAGTCAAAATTAAAAGGTTCCAAAGTGCAAAGGGTTATATTGATGGAAAGTGAGACCATTCGAGAATGAGTAGTGGGATTGAGTTAGAGAAGGTGTCTCTAACAAGTTTAGTGAGAACTAAACCAGTAAAAAGGAGAGAACCACCACAAGTGGTCCAATCAGTCTTTAAGTTGGAGAGACTACACTCCTTAGAGGATGGGGAAGGCATGATGAGCCTTCAATATCAGACCATTGACGAATATTGGCGAGGGGCCAAAGATGGAAATGGTAATACAAGTTGGTATTACTTTATAAAATAGTTTATCGTTCGATGAGGACATCGAACTTCATCTATGAGTGGTGGAGTTGTGAGACACAAAATCCCTAGGCCCAAAAGTGGAGCCGAAAGGGTGCCACGTGGTAGTGGCCGAAGTGAAAGCCAAACGAGCGTAACACATTTGGACTAAAAGCTCCGACTTGAAAAGGTCGAGAGTGGGAGTGGAACTCCCAACGAAGTGCTCAAGGAATGAGCACGAAGCGAGCAATAAGCGAGGATCCAAAAAGGGACCCAAAAGGACCAATACATGACACGTGGAAGTGTTCGAGATGGACCCGAGATGGACTTGAGTTGGAGTCCGAAGTGGAGTCCGAGAGGACCCCGAGATGGAGTCCGAGGTGGAGTCCGAGGTGGACCCGAGATGGATCCGAGATTGAGTCCGAGACGGACCCGAGACAGAGTCCGAGATGGACCCGAAACGGACTCGAGATGGAGTCCGAGATGGAGTCCGAAATGGACCCGAGATGGAGTCCGAGATGGATCCGAGATGGAGTCCGAGATGGACCCGAGATGGACCCGAGATGGAGTCCGAGATGGACCCGAGGTGGAGTCCGAGATGGACCCGAGGTGGAGTCCGAGATGGAGTCTGAGATGGACCCGAGGTGGAGTCCGAGATGGACCTGAGGTGGAGTCCGAGATGGACCCGAGATGGAGTCCGAGATGGACCCGAGGTGGAGTCCGAGATGGACCCAAGATGGAGTCCGAAGTCGAGACCGAGACCGGGACCAAGACCGGGACTGAGATCGAGACCGAGATTGGGACCGAGACCGAGACCGAGGCCGAGGCCGAGACCGAGCCCGAGCCCGAGTCCGAGTCCGAGTCCAAGTCCAAATCCGAGTCCATGTTCGAGTCTAAGAGGGTGAAAGCCCAAAGCGTTCGTCTCCTAGACCCTGAGGGGTTTGGTGAGCTCCAAAAGTATAGTAAGGGGGAGGACTGCAGTGGAGCCAGTTTGGCCAGGAAAGGCCAGTTTGGCCAGGAAAGGCCAGTTTGGCCCAGGAAGGCCAGACCCAGTGTTGGGTGATGAATTGACCACTGGGAAGTCCAAGACTAGAGTGAATACGGACTGACAAGCAGGGTAGCTTGGTGAAGTGTTCAAGAGCCGGCTCTAGTTCCCCCGGGAGATCGACTGGCCGATGCTCCCAGTCCAAGTGTGGGTGGCACTACCTACTTGGATACCTGGTGTGGCTCAACGGAACCTCGCTCTAAGCCCATGGCTAGAGCACCTAAAGGCGGAAGGTGGGGAGAGTACCCACGGAGCTCACGTAGGGCCACGGTGTTCCAAAATGTTGTCCCGAAGTCCCAAATGGGGGAAAGGAGGAGGAGCAATCCTCTAGTGTAGTTACTATGGATACGGTCACATGGTGAGGAAGTCCCAGAGGACAATGGGACTTAGTGGCCGGGCCTGCGGGCCTTGATCTAGTGGCAGTGTTGGTGAACATGGCCATTGACGGAAAAGGGACTTGGCAGGAACTGACAAAGGGATGTTGGGGAAGGCTATTCCCCATGTCTGTGGGCATCCTAAGGATGCTAAGGAGTGGATCTGGGATAATCACTTGTGGATAGATGGCCTAGTCTTGGAGAGACGAGATGGTGATGCAAGTGGTATTGGACCCACCAGTGCGGCAAAGGTGAATGGGCATGGCCTTAGCGTAACAGGCCAATATGTCAGTGGTACCTTTGGGTATCGGTCTTGGGACTAGACACGTGGAGCACTTGGACCAAGTGCAAGGGAGGAGTGGCATGGATGCCATTCTTGGGACTAGCAAGTCCCAAGTCCTGAATTGGACTTAAGAAGGTTGTGAGTGAGACTCCTCCAAGTGGTCGGAGGTGTGGTTAAGTGACTAAAGTAAAATGGAAAAATTTAGTCACTTACAAATGTCTCATAGCATTGTGTTAAACGAACAACATTGTCAAGGGTGGCTGGACCAAATGCATACATAAGTCGTACATGATTTTGACAAAGTGATAAGTATAACATTCCCAACTTGATCCATTTTAACATATTTGACTCTACACAAAGTAAAAGCCTTTGAAACAGAATGCCAAATTGCATAACCTTTGACGAAGACAATATAATTATTGGAAAGCATCATCAGAATTGTTGGCATGTCCAAATATGCATTTGAAAACATTTAAGAAAATGCTCCAATCTTTAAGAGGGCATTATCGGAATTGTTAGCATGTCCAAATGTGCATTTGAAAACATCTAGGAGAATGCTTCAATCTTTAGGAGTGGCTATGCTCAAACCATTATACCATTGTAGTGCTATCTTTTGAAGACATATGGAAAATTCACACAAATGCTAAACATCATCCCAAGAATGATATATGGGAATCATTATGAAGTGATTGAACCAATGGTACACATCATCCCTATGATTCCTATAGAAAACATCCAGTCGGACTCAAGGATTGGTAGTAAATGCAAAAAACATTGTATTATATGCTGCTATCAACTAAGTCTAATTCTTCAACTGCAACTACATAGCATTAAGCAATTGCATCAGTTTTTGCTCTAAAGTCAAAGAAAGAGAAGGCTACTACTCTACTATGAAGATGAACAAAAAGGAAAGAACAAAAAAAAAATATAAAAATTGAGAAAAGCTATAAGAAAAGGGAGATCTAGACAATGTAAAATCTAGATTTAAAACAAAATTCCAAATCCAAGCATTTTTTAGAGACAATCACAACTACTCTTCATCTCCACCAATGTGAGTGTATAATATTAAAATAGAATACAGAAATGTATATATTAATTAGCCAAAAAACCCTAGCTTATATACAAGAGCAAGTGGTTTGGATTGAAACAAATTTGACATCTACCAAAATCCCATTATGCTAATAATAGTATACGGCATTGTAATTATACACCTTACAATAGTATATAAAAATATTATTTTTGATATTACAAAGTAATAGATATTGTGAGGGCCAAGTGTACAACTACAATGCCATATACTAATATTATCATAATGAGATTTTGGTAGCTGTCAGATTGGTTTCAATCTGGACCACTTATTCCTGTATATAAGCTAGGGTTTTGGGCTAATTGATATGCACATTTTCTATATTCCCTTTTCATATTCCAAGCACTCACAATATATATTTGATAAAAACTAAGTTATCACGGGAAAATTTATATAAGTAGTAAAACTAACATCTTATTATAATGAAATTTTAGATTTTGATTATCTTTAAAATTAAATATAAAGTTTTATTTAGTTTTTGTTCTTTTATTTATTACTAAAACAATTGAAACCTATTCTTTTTTATTTATTCTTAGCTAAGCACACTCTATTATTTATATTAAATAAAAATATATAAATTAAATTAAAATTTTATTTTTGATAAATATTTTTTATTATATAAGTATTTAGTATCTTAATTTTCATATTTTGATCTTATAGTCACAAAAAAAATTAACAATAATACTATATAATTTAATTTATAGTACTAATAATTTGTTACGTGTTGCATGTAGCAATGCTTAGTTTGCGTAATAGTGGTGTTATTCCTTCTTATTAATCCAAATGATGAAATAAAGTTTATAATTATAAGCATGTTTGTAATTTATAAACACAAGATTAATCTAAATGAATAACAACCCTTAGATGGTAGAATATCGTAGAATTTCCAAGAATATTCTTGGTATATCCACTACCCTTACAGATTTGTTTAAGCAAACCAAAAAATTGATACAATCATATATATTTATAAGTAAAGTTAGTCATGTTATAAATTTCTACTTTTTGGAATGTTATATACAACATAAAAATAATTTTGTAGAAGAAGGGTTTTATCCATATATTTGTGCTTACAGAATATTATTTTTAAAAATTACTATTGTTCTCTCCAATACAATGAATCACAAGTTTTACATTTTGTAGTAAATTTTAAAAAATTAAACCATTTATTAAAGTTATAATTAATTAAATATATATATAAATCAATTGTCAATCTCAAATTACATAAAGAAATTCATCATGGTCATAAAAATCTAATTTCAAAATTGTGTTTATTGTGAATTGGTTTCAGCCATTATTAGAGCCAAAGACTAGCTACACTTACTTTTATAAAATTTAATTAAAAACCACTTAAAATTATAGCCATGCTACGATATTACTGTCAACTATTTCTGCCATGGTTTCCAAAATGAGCATCATGCATCCATCTATACTTGCACTAAAATGATAAATTCAAGAGTCTTTATAATTCACCTTTGCTATGTTTAATACTTGGTTAGCCTCTTCACATAATTTATTATAAGAAAAACTTAAACCACTTTTTATCTTAGGTTCTATTTTAATTATATTTCTTTTACATTTTCCTCGACAATTCGGAATTTTAACCATGTTTACTGCGGCAAAAGACCTACTTTACCTCTTAGGCAATCGCGACCGCGGCGAGCGTTGATTGATTCTTTCTCCGCGGCAAGACACGAGCAAGGGAGCATTCAATCGATCGCGACGAGGTGGGTTTTAGATTTGGGCGCAAGTCTTGTCCTGTGCGTCAACGCAACGGCGATGGCAGCGATTGTCGGTACCGTGGGGCCGATTTAACTCGCGCTCCAGCGGCTCAGACCTCTCTTTCCTTGTCAGGGACCGCGGGACTTCCTCTCCTTGTGCTTTGCTTAAATTTCTCTCCTCCTTTGTGGAGTTGGGTGTTCTTTCGTTTTTTGCCGAGAGAGAAGCAGCGTTCGTAGTGAATCTACTAGGTATGGTTTCTTCTTTGTTTCCTCTCTCTCTCTCTCTCTTCCCCCCCTCCCTTTTTCTTGTGCTTACTGGCTTCTGGGAGAGAATTGAAATGCTTTCTCCTGGTCGGTTTGTTCTTCCTCGGAGTTTGAGTTGCGATTGATTTTATCCTTTTGCTGAGTTTTCTTTCGCATTCGCAGGCCAGCACCAAGATCACGAACTCGACTCCACCGCAACGCCACCTCAGGCAGTGAATTCTCTCCACGCAGCTGTGGATCACCACCAGGAATCAACGTCGCCGTCGTCGGTGATGGCTTCTCTCAGCCGGGGGGTGTCGATCAGGAGGCAGGGATCGTCAGGCCGGAGCTGGGCCGACACGCTTGGACTTAACAACCCGGTGGAGCCGGCGCAGAGATTTAGCAGTAGCAACACCAGGGGCGGAAAGGGCGATGGGATCACCAAGAAGACGATCATGGCCCCGGACAGCGACGACGATCGCCACCGTCAGCACCACCATCGCACCAGTGCAAAGTCCTCGGCAAAGTCTTCGTCGTCGAGGGGAGGCGGTGTTTTCAGCTGGCTCAAGAACAGGTTTCGAAAGGCAAGATCTTGAGCCTTCTTCTTTTCCTCTTTCTTTTCTCTCTTTTTTTCTCTCGACGCACGGGTGGCGAGGACGAGGAAACGATTGAGTGCTCACAACCTGCGATCCAATCCTTAGAACTCTCTCTTTTACTTTCTAGAGCTTCTTTTCCCTTGTGCTTTTGGGCATCATATTTTGTCAAGCTTTGATGTACATGGCGATGATACGATACGACACGACTTTGTTCGATTCCTTTGACTTTTTCGATCTCTCTCACGCGGCGGCCACACGCATTTGTCTCTGCATGCAAGTGTTTGCTCGCAAGTTGCAAGGGCTGAATTCGTCTCTGACAGATAAAAGTGGGAGATCACCAGCAAAATAATGGTTTAGAAAAACACAAACTCGTGGATGGCAGGATTCGAACCTGCGCGGGCAAAGCCCACATGATTTCGAGTCATGCCCGATAACCACTCCGGCACATCCACCTTAAACACATAACCCGAGTTTATTTCCACACCTTTAGGCTTTAAGCACGGAAAGAGTGACCGGCCGAAGAACATACGCCTCTCCCGTTCCATCGAGAAACTTACGAGCTCTTTATCCTCTTTGTCTCTCTTGTGTCTGGATCGCCGCGAGTCTGCCAAAGCTGGCGAGAGGTAGAGCTCTGCCTGGAGCTTGAAAGGATTTTGCTCGCTACTCCACCACTCCAGGCCCTGCGAGTTGTGATTGCTGAAAGCTTTCCTCGCTACTCCACCACTCCAGGCCCTGCGAGTTGTGATTGCTGAAAGCTTTCCTGCGCCACTCTACCAGTTCTCCAGCCACTGCGGCGCAGTGCTCGACTCTTCGGATGTAGCCGAGGGACTGATGAGCAGATGATGGCTGTCGTCCGCCCGTGACGTCTTCAATGCCGACTGGAGCCGACTTAACACCTCGAAAGGCACGTCCGTGCGGCACTCGAGCAGCGCCTCCCAGTCGAGGCCGGCGAACCACGGCTGGGCCTTGATCTCCTCCATGCCTCGGCTGCCGAGCCTCTGGGAGACGTCCACGACCAGCAGCTGGAGAAATAAACACAAAGAAGTTACTGGGCTTGGAATAAATGAATCAATGAATACCTTGTCGATCAAGTCAACGAGTTCGCCGCTGAAAGTGGAAGGGAAGACTAGCTGCCTACCGGCAATCTTGCTGTAAATGTCCAGCTCGCTGTCTCGCCACGATCCGAACGGCAGCTCGTTCTGTACCATGTAATACAAGAGCACTCCCAAAGCCCACCTGAAAGAAATATCATACACATTTGCCGAGAAAAAGCATGAAAAAACAACGCTTGTTCTTACCAGTCAGCACCAAAGCCGTGACCTTGACCTCTGATAATCTCGGGGGCGAGAAAATCAGCCATGCCGCAGATAGTGTAAGCTCGTTCGTCTAACAGCTTTTTGCCAAACCGAAAATCAGCAAGCTGCACGTCACCATGACAGAAAATAAATTGGTAAGATACACAAGGAAAAAGAGAGGAGAGTTAGTCACCTGTAGTCGTCCTTTTCTATCCAGCATAAGCATATCTGGAGATACTCCACGGTAAACAACTCCATCCTGGACTCGAAGCAATGAATCAATGGAAAAGAATTTCCAACAAGAAACCAAAATGTACCTTATGCATAGAGTCAATCGCCATGGCGACAGAAGCACCAATAAACCGGGCAGAGTCTTCCGAGAGCGGCGTGTTCAATATCAGGGACAGCGGCCCCCCCAACGCGCAATTGAGAAGCATTGCAGCGTACCTCTCATCCGCAGAAGTGCATACCACTTGCGGCACGTACAAAGACGGGCTCAAGTCTTGAAACAGAATCTTTTCCTGCAGTACTTGGGACTCCCTTCCGAGTGCTTTGATAACTTCCAAGGGATAACGCTTCATGCTAAAAACCTGTCCTGCTCTTCAAAGAGAGACAACGCATGAAGTAAAAGGAACAAAAAAAACACACGAACTGTAGCATTACCTGTTTTCTTTAAACTAACCAGCCCAACCTCGCAGCAATCTGTCGTGTATACAGTTTCTTGCCATTCCTGCATGTGGACGTCGTACTTTTTAAATTGCAAAAGCTGTAGACTCGTACAAACTTACCAAGTCTCCTAAATCACTAGTTATCGACAGAGTCTCCAGCTTTGCAGATTGCTGCTTTCTCAAAGAGAGTATCTTCTCCCGCAGCCTGAAAACGTAAATGTTAGAGCGCAGACACACCGAGCAGCGAGAGCACCATACTTCATGTTGTCTTCGATGACTCGGTCCAGCTGGCCAACAGCTTTCTCGAGAGTTTCCCTGCTTATAGCCCAGCACTCAACATCACCAACTGCAACTGCGGTCAAAGAACGTGAAGGCTCACCCCGTAGCACCCATTCGCCAAAGTAATCCCCCTCACCCTTTCTATCGGTCAGATTTTCTAAAGCTCCATGGTGCTTTACATCAACAAAACCTTTCCGTAAGAGATAAAAAGTAGAGATTTCAGCGCCCTGCGTAAGAAAACAAACGACTCAGTATCTCGTTGGTTACACCTAATGTCACTGTACCTTCTGTGCTATCACTGCCCCGTCCTGAAAGCTAACTTCCGATAATGAATCGGCGAGACGGACAAGCTGCGCTATATTCAACGTCGCAAGGACTTCTACAGCCCGCAGATGTTTCAGTGCGGATCTTCGAGTGTTCATCGACAGTAAACCTCTAAATGCTTCTCGACCCAGCATCCACAGTGTACCTTCGGTAACAGCGCGAATAGACGCCTGACGGGGCTTATTATACCTGCATAAGCATCCAAAGTGTTGAGTAAAAAATATGAAATGCTCGAGAAAGCGACTTACATCAATGCCAGCTCTCCAAAACAAGGGCTATTGTAAGCAGTGTACTGGTTCACAATTGTTCCCAAGTCATCTTCGCTTTGATTTTCATCCTGCACGTTGGCCGGTTATGCCAGAATTGTTTTATCGCGTTTAACTTTTACCTGAGCCACCAACACGTCAAACTTGCCGCTTTCAACGATGTAGAAGTGATCGTCTTCGGCCCCCTGTTGATAGAAGCATTTCTCGTAAACACTCTATGATTACGGGATGATCTACCTGACGAATTATAATCTTTCCAGGTTGAACTTGTACTTTTTCAAAACAATTGTACAGCGTTTCCCATTGTTTCTCTGTGAGATTGTGAAAGAGAAAGTTGCCCTGTAAAGCATGCTTGATTCGCGCCTGAAGTCTTAACCAGAGTCAAGCTTTTACACCAGCTTACAAATAAGACGAGCAAACCTTCTCTTCATCGGTTTTTATCTGCTGCTCAGACGGCGGCACCCATTCTGTTTGATGCTCTAGAGAAGCTTCAATTGCTCGCAGCTTTGCAGCAGACACTTCATGGCTCGCTGGACGCACCTGCTCTGCGGGTTCACTGTAATCCCGCGGCTTAAACGGGAGCTCAGCACCTTTACAGTGGAAAACCGCATTTTGATTGTGATTCTCCTGCGACAGAAGAAGAGAAGTCATAAATGCACACACAAATAAAGTAAGCTTGTACCTCTTCCAAGCCGTCAATGTTCACAACAATGATTGTGATATCATCAGTACGGGTCTCATACTGCAACCATAAACGGTATGATTCAGCTACAATCGCCGCACATGCATCACGTGGATCCTTGTGTTTCGCTACCTGAAAATCCGAATGCCATTAGATTAAGAATGCTAGTCTCCAACCATCACTACGGCTTACCATGTCGACAACATCCTGGCTTGAGAGGAACTCAAACACGCCATCGCTTGCGAGGACGAAGAAGGGATGCGTACCATTGATCTCGAAAGATGCCACCTCCGGCACGGCAATCACTCCAATCCGTTCAGCAACTGTGTCACCTATGCTTCTTGTAAAAGCTGTCCCCGGGTACATTCCATTTGCCACCCACAAGCGGGGAGGATCCCCATCGTCGTCCTCCTCCCCACCCCAGCACTGTAAAGCAGGACTCTTCAGGCCCTCAAGTTGGTCCAGTGTGAGCACTCTAGCTCCACACGTTTTGACCCTTTCGCACTCATCAGTCCTGAAAGGAGTCTGGTCACTCGAAAGATCTACCGCAGTCAGCTTACCGTTGATCCTCTCAGCAAGCACGGCTCTGGAATCACCAACATTTGCAACGTACAGAGTCTTCCCCCGGACAAGAACTGTTATAGCCGTGGTACCACTCATGGAGTCGTCAACCTGAGAGCGGTGGAGCTGGAGATTCGTGGTGATAAAAGCCGACTGATAGGCCTGGACAACGTCAGCGGTGAAGCAGCCATGCTTGAGCAGATTCTCACACAAGTGTTTCTTCGTGAACTGCGAGCACTCAGCACCAAACTCGCCGTGGCC
This sequence comes from Selaginella moellendorffii, assembly GCF_000143415.4. NCBI lineage: Eukaryota > Viridiplantae > Streptophyta > Lycopodiopsida > Selaginellales > Selaginellaceae > Selaginella > Selaginella moellendorffii. The sequence goes on along the minus strand of NW_003314290.1, from coordinate 447,837 downwards.
ATCAAACACGCCGAAAAAATGGTCGTTGGGATTCTTCCCGAAGTGAGTATGTACACAAAAACTGTCTTGGTTGGCCTTGTCCAAAGCCTCCGGATAGTAGCCCCTCTGCGAGAGGAACGAGAACCGGAGCTCGAAATTGCCATCTGGAACCTGCGTAATCTTACAGCCACTGGCAGGAAGATACTGACTAGAGAGCCTTGCTAGCCTCGGCAGCCCAATGTCCGCATCAGAAACTCCCAGCTTATCCCCACCATCATCACTCAAATCCCCGCTCAAGTCATCCACCATCACGAAGCCCTCCTTGGGAGCCTTAGAGCTGTTAAAGTTCGTGAGGAGGCCGGAATTGGCATTCCCGAATGCTCCGGAGCTACTATCTTTCCCACAAACGCAACCCATGGACTACGTGCTGTCTCATAGCAACCTGTGATGATCCAATCCC
>NW_003314290.1:375303-447297 GCF_000143415.4 Selaginella moellendorffii | reverse complement strand
AAGTGTTCTAGATTCCCAAACCCACCAAACTTCTGCGCTGTGCTTCTTCGTCGAAGGAGCCACGGAAAAAGATTGGATGATGCTTGTAGCCTGTGCGCTCGTCTCCGAGGAAAGCTGTCCATATATTTTATCTCCCTCCCAACTTGACTTTGGCGAAGGATTCTTTAATCGCCCCCAGCCATTGCAAGCTAAAATCTAAAATTTAGATCTCCAATTTGTGTACCTGGCTCTGTCACGAGGGGGACAGCATTGTTTCTGGCAAAAAGAGAGGCCGCGCTAGCGACGTTGGACCCCGCACAAGCAACAAAACACGCGATGCCAGCGCTCCGGGGATAAAAGAAATCGCCTGCCTCCAAAATCCACAGCCGGAGCGTCAGCATTTATGCGCGGTAGCCCGAGAATGCGGGCAGGAAGACGTACCGGATGAAATCCCCGCGCCGCCGCCGACGCCGCCACCGCCGCCGCGCCGCGGAATGTAGAGCGCCTCGCCGCTCCCGATTCCAAGAGCTAGCACCGGGGCGTCGGATCGAGCTCGCTGGCGCTCGCCATTCCCAAACCCTTCTCGAACAAGGAATAGCGCGCACAAAACTTCACTACCTAGAATACGTTCAAGTGTGGATAGATCCTAATCCCACCGCCCGATGGAGCGCGATTACGTAACGGAATGTGTCTCCCGCCGTCCACGTGGCGGGATCGTAGCGGTCACTTTGGCGGGCCAGAAAAGGTAGGAAAAAACGAAAGAGCTACCGTACACTATCGGATTTATCCGAGGCGCGGATAAATCCGAGCAGCGCGACAAAGAACGAACGTCCTTTTCATAATTTTTTCTTTGGGCTGTGGACAAATAATTTACCTAGTTCCTCACGCTCTTTTCTCTCCTTTCCAATAATCGAGCTTAAAGCTCTCGCTGCAAGTTCAAAGCTCTCAAAGTCTTCTAGCAAAAAGAAAGAAGGAACAAAGAAAAGAAATGGAAGCACTGACCTTGAGCTGGATTCTAGCAATGGCTGCTTTGTGTGTTTTCCTGGCGCTCGTCTGGAGATTAATGCTGCCACCATTCATGAATTTGCCACCGGGACGAATGGGCTGGCCTCTCGTCGGCGAGACTCTAGAGTATCTCGCAACCAGGCCGATCGGAGTGCCTCAGCCTTTTATTGCGAAAAGAGTCGCACGGTCTGTTGCTGGATTTGAGGAACTTTGTTCTTTAGCGTCCTGAAAAGAGGAAAGCTTTGTCTTGCAGGTACGGGAGTATCTTCAAGACGCACCTGTTCGGGTGTCCCACGATCGTGACGACTGATCCGGACTTTAACAGGTTTGTCCTCGCCAACGAAGGGAAATTGTTCCAGAGCTCCTATCCCGCTGGCGTTGATCGCGTCCTCGGCAAGTTCTCGATGGTGCAGGCCAGCGGCGAGCTCCACAAGAGGATGCGAGCTTTGACGGTGAGCTTCATGCAAGCCCAGAGCCTCAAGGACAATTTCCTGCAAACAATTCAAGCGCGAGTGATCAGTCTCTTGTCAACTTGGGAGGGACGAGTTGTTAAGATCCAGGACGAAGCACAATCGGTAAGAATGAAGAGAAGGATCCAGGCTTTGACGATCGCTTGCTCTGTGATCAGCTGTCATTCGACTGTATTGTTGGTCACGTCCTGGGCATGGATCCTGGAGCAGAGAACACAAAAACCATAAAGGAGGACTTTTTCAACTTGGTGTACGGCTTGACAATACCTTTGAGAATCCCGGGAACTCGGTACTGGACAGCCATGAAGGTTCAGTTGGATCCTGTTGAATGAAGAATCTTGTACTATTTTGGAGTGACAGGGACGGCAAAACATCGTGAGGCTCGTCGAGCAAATGGTCGCGGAGAGAACGACAAAGCCTTGCACAGCTCGCAAAGATTTCCTTCAACAATTGCTACAGGATGACAATGGAAAGAATCTCACCTTGGAACAGATAAGCGACTTCATCGTGTTCATGCTCTTTGCAGCACACGATACAACAGCGACAGCAATGACCATGGCGATCAAATACCTTCTGGCTAATCCACAAGCGCTAAATCAGCTGCAGGTACGCTGCTCATATTTAGCATCAATATCCTGCAAACCATACATTTAGGAAGAACATCTTGAGATTCGAAGGAACAAAAGGAGTCCAGACGAACCACTAGAATGGAATGATTACCTTCAAATGACCTTCACTCAACACGTAAGTCGCACAGTCCGAAGCTGTTTTTAACTGTAGAGATTAGCAGGTTATAAACGAGACACTGAGGCTCACTAACGTGCTAACATCTGCCCATAGGATAGCTCTGCAAGACGTTCAAACTGAAGGTGAGAGCCCAGACAGAATATAAATTTGGTCTTACTTCCTGAGCGTGAAACTTCATAGAAGGATATGTGATACCGAAGGGCTGGAAAGTGGTTTCCAGTTGGACCACGATACATCTCAATCCAAAACTTTACGCAGAACCATTAGAGTTCAACCCCTGGCGCTGGAAGGTAAACACAAAACTTAACCTGAAGCAGGCTCATAACTTTGCTGCAGACTCAAAGCGTTAAGTACTTCACTCCTTTTAGTGGCGGCCCAAGATTTTGTACCGGATCTGAGCTAGCTAGACTGGAGATCGCGCTTTTGCTGCATTTTATCCTAACCAAATACTCGTAAGAAACAGGAAAACTACATTTAAGAAACGCTAACAAACCTGCTCTTTTCTAGGTTGCACCCTGCTGAAGACGACGAAGCTGTTTATTTTGGAACTGTGAAAATGCGGAAAGGTCTCCCTGTTACTGTCACCAAACTCTCACAGATTCTATAGCTTTCTACAAAAAAAACCGAGCGATAGTTAGTGTCAAAGCAAAATGAAACCACACTTACACATCAGATTAGACTTCTTCGGACAAATAATAAGAGACGTTAGCATGTTAAAACGCGTAGAAAAGAAACTAGCGACAGTGCTTCATGGCTATAACTTGAACGTCAACCAAATTAAAACTTGCTCAAAACTTGTAAGGAACCCAAGCTTGGATTCTCAAGACAAAAAATCTCTCTTGCTGGGAGAACTGAGAGACGACCCTGGTTTCTTGTGAATTTACAAGAACTAGAAACCAAAAGAACCTGGAAAGGAAGCGTCAGTCCTCATCGTCAATTGCCAAGTTCAAGGTGTGCATCCTAAAGCCTGCTTTTTCCATTGTATCTACGATCTCCGACGCAACATTTGTTGCCTGGATGATTGTCTTCTTAGTGAGCTGAAAATGGAGGGTTGGGAACCCGGTGAGGCTTTCGAGCGATATAAAAAACAAAAAAAGAGAGAAGAAGCCCCGCTTACCGAAATGGACGTCAAACCTTCGAATGTAGTTATCCTCACATCACTAACGTCTTCCATTGCCTGGCACGAGAAGAGAAAAATATAAGCAAAGATTGTAAATGGAGATCGAAGATGGCATACCTCTAAAGAGCTTTGGACGATTGGAATCGATACGTCGGGCATGGAGCCTTCGGCCTGTGTGCCACAAGACACCTCTCGTGAAAACTTTAAGAACAAACTCTACAAACCTTGAGCATCATGACGAGCTTCTCTGCTTCCGTTTGTTCTTCTTGCGCTGCTCCCCCAGACTCCTCTTCTTTCGCTGTCTCTGGCTCAACCTACATTCGCCAGGATCTTCAAACAATCCAGGCCTCACGCCACAAAGTGAAAAGATCTGACCTGTGAATCGTCCGCGGCCGCCACAGACGCATCCGAATCGACCGCCGCCTCTGTGGATTCAGCGAAGACGCGAAAGATCCTCCAATGCGGCGTCGGTCCTCTGGGCGCGCGCATCCGCCATTGCTGATGGAGATGAGACTGATGATGCCGGAGAGACAAGCAGGCGCCGCTAACACACCCTAGGGTTTGGACCTGGCAAGAAGAAGCGGGAGAAGGCGCAAGGAGAGGACGAGGCACTAGAGCGGCCGCCATAGCCGGGGAAAATGTGTAGCCGGGGAAAATGCTTGCTCTAAAATCTGCCACGTGGAACCTCTAACCTAAACCCATATTCAATTTTCAAAAACCGCATATTCCATGCCCGGGAAAAACCACGCTTTGTTTATTAGCATCGCTGTACGCCGCGAGAACAGTGCCTTGGGAAATGGAGATGGTGAATATAAGTCCATGGATACATGATCATAGATTTCCATGCGAAAGCTTGAGAGAGCTTGAGACTTACCGATCAAGAAGCCTTTGATTTTGCTTTGGAGATATCTCTTCCATAAAGACCAGCGATCCCAGCTGCCGGATCATTTTGTTTTACCAGAGATTCGCCAACCAAAACCTGAGAAGAAAAGTCTGAGAATCAATACAAGAAAAGCTATCTAGCTATGGTACGCACCGCGCGGACTCCAGCTTTTTGAACGACTGCTATGTCTTCTGGAGTGAAGAGCCCGGATTCTCCCACCACCTAGCACAGAGAAAGGTTTTGTAGATGTTTTCTGTGAGAATTCCCAAGCATTCCCAAGGAAATAGACTAACCATGATTCCCAAAGCATGGATTATATCCATCCTTGCGGTGGTGAGGAGCTTCACGGTGTTGTTAATGTCCACTTTGAAAGTTTCTGCGTGTTTCTTCCCTCACAGTTAGATTGCTGGCAACTCGAATCACGCTTACCAAGATTTCTATTGTTGATACCAATGAGCTCTATTCCAGGTAGCTCCAAAACACGGTCCATCTCTGTTCCATTGTGAACCTAGAAAAAACCCGAGTGAAGATCCAGGTGTGAGCCAGCTTTCTCACCTCAACCAGAGCCGACATGCCGTTTTGTTTCACAACTCTCATCAAGGAACGTAACTCGTCGTCGGTTAAGACAGACGCGATCAAAAGAACCGCGTCGGCTCCCTTTGCACGAGCGTAATATATTTGCCATGGATCAATGATAAACTCCTTACACAGCAGGGGACACTACAAGGAAAATTATCAGCAAACAAAAATAAAAAAACGCTCAAAGTCAAGTAGTATTTCTTGCCTGAACTTGAGCTGCCCGAATCAAGCTTAAGTTCTCGAAGCTCCCCTGAAAATCTCAATATAAATCTCATGTTAAGAAAATCATAAACGCTAGCATGCCTGGAAATATTTTGAATCCGTGAGCACGCTCAAGCAAGAAGCTCCGCCATTCTCGTATGCCTTTGCAATACGAACCTGAAACAAGAAGAGAACTTGATACTTCAGAAACGAGAAAATGAAGAAAAAATCCGCCAAGTAAACTATACCGGATCAAAGTCGGGTTGAATCACCCCTCGACTTGGAGAAGCCTTCTTCACCTCAGCAATCAACGCCGGGAGTCCAGTTTCCGCTGCTCGATCTTTCAAGACTTTCACAAAGTCTCGAGCCGGTCCATCGATCGGAGGAAGCTTTTGTTTCATCTCATACAATGGCAGCTTTTTCTTCATCTGCAAAGGAAAAATCTAGTGTGATCCATCCACAAAAGAATAAGAGAAAGAAAAACAACTTGCCTCGGCAACCTCTGTCTCTTTGTACCAAATAATCTCTTCCAGAATGTTGCGCGGCTTCTCATCTCCATCCTTGAGCACGTAGCCGCTGGGAGCAAGCCTGCGAATCGAAATGCGCTGCCTCGCTAAATCCCTTTGCTTCTGCTCGAAAGCCGACCACGCATCGCTGCTTCTCTACAAGACAAATCCATCAATAGATAGAAAAAATGTAGGCGCCCGGGCCTCGACCGATCGATTATTCGGCTTACCACGCAGCTGATCCGCAATCTTGGACGGACGCCATGGATCCAGTCGAGGCGATTGGCACTGGCGCTCTCTTTGAATCCTAAGCAAGCCATAAACCCTACGAGGATATTCTAAGAGGATGACTTGACTCTTGTTGACTCTCTCGTCCGTCAACGGTCAAGCGTCTCCCGGACGATATTGCCGTGTAGACGAGGGTTCGATCATAGGCCTCTGGGCTCCAGGCAAGGTAGGCTATTTCTTCCGCAACGATCATTCTTTTGCGACGATCGTCTTGTGTAGATCCGCGGCTGGGCTGCATTTCAGCGTAATCCGCTGGATCGGCAGGGAAATATGAGGATTTTCAAGCTCGCGGCCACTCTCCTGCCGGGACTGTTCGCGGTGATCCTCGCGTTTTCTCTTCCGGGCGCCGCGGAAATCTTCTTTGAGGAGCGATTCGACGGTATGGCAGCAGCATTGCTCGAAATGTTTCATAGATTTTGGTGAATCCCTTATTCTCCTCGCTGACCCTGACACACTGTGTGTGGCGTGGTCTCGTGTGTGTTCTTCCAGATGGATGGGAGCATAGCTGGGTGCAATCCGATTGGAAGCGCTCGGATGGTCTAGCCGGGAACTGGCGGCACACGGCCGGGAAATGGCACGGTGATCCTGATGACAAGGGTACGCATTCTTCCATGTAAGCTTGCGCTTGATCTAAGGGTGGTGATATTTCCGTTTGGTTTTCACAGGTATCCAGACATATCCAGATTCTCGTTACTTCGCTATCTCGGCTCAGTTCCCGGTGCTCAATACGAAAGGAAAGACGCTTGTGATTCAGTACTCCGTCAAGCACGAACAAAAGATCGAGTGTGGCGGGGGATACATCAAGTTGCTCAGTGGCTACATGAATCAAAAGCGATTTAGTGGAGATACACCTTACAGGTTGAGATTATAGAGTTGAATTCCTCTCTAACGTTTTTCTCTCTTCCTTTTTCTTTGCAGCATAATGTTTGGTCCCGACATTTGTGGAACTCAAACAAAGAAGATCCACACGATTTTGCAGTATAAGAGCCAGAACTATCCGATTCGGAAGGAAGTTCCTTGCGAGACGGACCAGCTCACTCACGTTTATACGTTGATAATTCGTCCAGACGCGACTTACAGCATCCTCGTCGACAACAGAGAGAGGGATTCGGGCAGTCTCTATACCGACTGGGATATGCTACCTCCAAAGCGGATCAAAGATCCAAACGCTAAAAAGGTTGGTGTGACTTTCGTTTTTAAATTTGTTACGCTTTGCTCTTTGCATTTTTTCAGCCTGCCGATTGGGAGGATAAAGAGTATCTTGTGGATCCAGATGACAAAAAGCCAGAGGTATTTATTCTTCTTCTCGCGATCTTGAGAATATATGCTTGGTTGTAATGCAGGGGTACGACTCCATTCCAGCAGAAATTCCAGACCCAGACTCGACAAAGGTTTTAATTTCCTTGCAATTCTTTTTTTGATCCTTGTCTTTTGGTTTCAACAGCCTGACAACTGGGATGAAGATGAACATGGAGTGTGGAAAGTACCAAACGTGCCTAATCCTGCTTATAGAGGACCATGGAAACCGAAGGTATTATCTTTCTTTTTCCCCCTGAAATGCGTTTATTGAAGCCATTCATTTCAGAAAATAAAAAATCCCAACTATAAAGGAAAATGGTCGCCATGGGCTGACAATCCAGGTATTCTCTCGTCTTGACTTTATTGTTCTTATTGCTGTTCATTCGGCAGAATTTGAGGACGATCCCGACTTGTATGTGTTTCCGAATCTCAAGTACATCGGTATAGAACTTTGGCAGGTAAAAGCACAATTATCTCATTTAACGAAGGAACGCTAAGCGCATTGACAGGTGAAATCCGGAACTCTCTTCGACAATATCCTTGTATGTGATGATCCTGAATATGCCCGATCGGTGGCAGAAGCTACGTGGGGTGCCAACAAGGATGTAAGTTATCACACTCATGATTCTCCTTAAACTTGCTGCATTTTGCAGTTGGAGAAAGAGGCTTTTGATGAATCTGAGAAGCGGAGACAGGAACAAGAGGAGGTACAGACTTTTGCATCATCGTAGATGACGGTTTTACATCGTGAATCTAGAAAGAGGCGGCGGCGCACAGAGCTGAAAGGGACCGTAGAAGATCGAGACACGACGACGACTACCACTACAGGCGCAAGGAGCGCATGAGGGATCGGATGAGAAGAAGACATCGACTGGTTCGTAGTGATTCTTTTCCTTTCCGTGTGGTGCTCTACATTTACACGTCGTGGTTTTGCTTTTTTCCATTTCCTGGCCGCAGGATGATGACGACGATGATTATCATGTGAGCATCTTCTTTTTTGCAAAAGGCTCCTATTCAACCTTGCTAACGCTGTTGTCACTTCGTGCAGGATGAACTGTAAGAGGCTGGCCGGCACTTTCCTCTTTTCAGAGGTGCTGGTTTGAAATATACTTGGAGAATGAATGGACACGGGATGGGTGAATGGACAGACCATCGCGAAGTTGAGCTTTTCATTACTCTCGTCCCACTCCTCCAACATCTACGTCGTTGTGATGCAAGCCAAAGCCGCGCCTTGGTGAGCAAGAGTGACGTCTCAACCCCGAAGTAAACGCGCTGTGAGCTTTCCACACTTAGGCGTGATGCTGAGGCACTAACTGTTACATTTTTCTAGGAGGCGTCGCTGTCGATGCCACGATTGGATGCTCCTCTGTGAGCCTTACGGAAGCGGCCGCGGGATAAGAGAGATTGGTTTTTCCAAACTCACGCAAAGATTTAAACCGGTGCGTTTCCTTCCCTTTCAGAGCTTTTGTCTTTAAGTTTCGAGACAGGGATTGTTTTGTTTTAATGCTTCGATGCGTCAGTTTGATCCGCTGCTGGCCTAGCAACCTTGCAAGCAAGCAACAGTGCTTGTTTCTTCCCTTGTTCGTCGTGTTTGGTGACTCGAAGAAGAGAGAAAAAAAGAAAAACTTGGCTCTCTGGGCTTGTATGCTTGTGGCTTTGCTTGCTCGGTTGGGTTCGTAGGTAGCTGTATGGTTGAAGCATTCATTGTTTTGAGTTTAAAGTCTTCTCTTTGTGGATTCCTTTCGTGGCGAGATATAGTCTCGAAGCTCTCGGTGGACGCAAAAACTATAAACTATGGAGAAATCTCTAAAGAACAGTGTGCTTGATACTCCTTGGTTTGTGCCGGATTGAAAAGATTGGAATTTGGCTTGCTTTGCTTGGAAGTGGTGGTGGTGCTTGTGTCCATTGATTGCTACGGGGGAGAGCATTGCATTGTTGCCGCGAATAATTGCCTGGAGTGGAAAAGTCTAAAGCTTCTCTCGTGGACGGCTGGGATCTCTTGCCGCCTATCCGACGGTAACAATCGCGAGCTCTATTTTACGGCAGTTTTGAGGTTAACTATTACGGGCATATTCTATTTTATTTTCTTTTGGTGTTGGCGTACGAAGGCTCGGGTTTAACAATGTATGGGTGGGAATAAAAGAATGAAAGACGCCAAAAAAGAAGGTGAGAGAGAAGAGGAGCGTCTCGAGTGATCCGGCCAGGGCACCGCGCGAGGGATTGGATGGAGTGGAGCTCGGCTATGGCGCTGCGCTAGCGCTGGTTGGGGACATCGTCGCCGGTGAAATACGATTCTAGGTCTCCTCCTCTCTCTCTCCCTCCCTCCCTTTGCTCGTAATCGCCTGTCGCGGAAGATTCAAGGAAGATTTTCCGTCCGCCGCCAGTACGAAAGATTTGATGCATCGGTGTGGCAAATGTGAGGGATCGTCTCAGTCTACACGGCAGGGATGATGGAAGCTCACGGATTGCGCGTGGAGGATCTTGTCGGCTAGAGGTAAAATCACCTTTGTGTTTTTCTTTTTCTCGTTTTTTTTTTTTTTTTTCCTTCTTTGATGATCTCGCGTTTGTTTCAGGAGCTACAATTCCCTTGAGTTAGAACCCGAAAGAATGGAGAGGTCAAGGCAGCAAAGGCGATGGAATACAGGGCAATTGATGAAGAGCTTGGATGAATCGCAATTACCAAGGTCTGTAGAGCCCAGTAGTAGCCATGGGAGGAACCTCGCATCAAGGCTGGGAATGACGGAGGTCTCGTGCTTTCCCAGCTCCCGATCAAGACGAGCATCCAACAGGATGGAGTTTCTTAGAGACAACACAGCGGGGTCATCGAACTCACGGAGGAGGATGGAAACGGGCAAGATAAACTCCGAGCGGGGGAAAGGAATTCGCATCATAAACAACGAACTGGCCCGTGAAAGAGAAGATCACGCGGCCGCCAGCCTTTCCGACGAGGACGAGCAAGTCTTTGATCTGTCGCTGCTGGAAGGAGCCTCCTACCCGAACGTTTTGGGGGCAGGGACGAGCATGAGAAGCTTGAGTTGCAAGCGAAAGAGCTCTTCGTTTGTTCGCGGCAGCACAAGCACTGGAAGTGGCGGCTCCGGCAAGGCAAAGATGGCGGAAGAGCAAGCTCTAAGAAACCAAAGAGGACTTCATAACTTGCGAAGGTCGTCAACTTCGATAGACGGGCAGAGGCTAAAGGTTTCCAGGAGGAATGCCGATGCTCCAGAAGGCGGGGCCTCCTCTTCCTCGTCGCCACTGCGTTTGTCAAGAGACTCAACCGCGCCGGACCACGATCGGTTACTAAGTTCCGCGAGCTCACTCACAAGAAGGCCGGCTGGTGGCACTGTCGACACGCGTGGCCGGAGTCGTAATTATGATCCAAGCAGCTCGGCCGAAACGGTCCCGAGGAGCGTGAGGAGTGCGCTGCATCCTCCGGAACGATCGACATTTGCGAGAAGGGATTCCAGAGAAACGCCGGAATCGAGCAGCCAGGCCTTTACAAAACGGAACATCTCGAACTGTTTTGGAAGCGGTCGAAGATCGCCATCTCCGAGGCCGATTGGTGGCCATGAGAGAGGCTCCCGCCACCTTGCTGCTTCGAGCTCGAATCCAGTGCAAGCTCCGCCATCCTCGTTGCTCTCGGCGGCACTGGAAGCAGCGGCGACGCCCTCGTCCTCGAGCTCGTTTCGCCAACAAGGTGGCCAAGTTTCCTCGAGCGGTGACAACAATCAGTGGTCGACACCAACAATGGCTTCTGGGTGGGAGTACCATCGTCCCCGGCTCATGGCGGAAGGCCTCGCGAAGGTAAAAAAGAGAAAGCTTCCTCTGTTGATCACTTCTTCGGGAACTTGCTATCCAGATCCTATTGGCGTTGGAGCGGGTTGAAAACGACGAGGAGTTGACGCATGAGGTGAGGGAAAGCTGTTTTTGGCAGTCTAGGTTCTATAGGCCTAAGATGATTTTTTGCAGCAGCTGTTGATGCTGGAAGCCACCGTCTTGTTTGGCGGGATGGCGGTCCACGATCGCCACAGCGACTGGAGGATGGACGTCGATAACATGACCTACGAAGTAAGCTCCGAGTTTTCACAAAAAGGAAGTTCTAAACTGGAAGAAACTCGGCTCGCAGGAGCTCCTCGCTCTCGAAGAGAAGATGGGAAACGTAAGCATTGGAGTGAGCGAGGAGAGGATAGCGCATGGATTGCAAAAGTGTCGATTCAGTACGCTGTTTGCCGGGTGCGGGCAGGATGGGGAGCTCAAGTGTAGCATTTGCCAGGTGAAAAAAACTGCGATTCTGGAACAGGAGATCTAAACGTTTGGCTCTCGCTTCCAGGAGGAGTATCGCAATGGCGAGCAGCTGGGGCGGATCGAGTGTGGTCACAAGTTCCACATCGGTTGTATCAAGCAGTGGCTTGGACATAAGAACTTATGCCCGATCTGCAAGGCCACAGCAGTGTCGTGATTTCGCGCACGTCAACTTGTGAGTTTCACGTCCTTGTTCTTTCATTCCACACACATCCTAGTTTTTAGAAAGAATAAACTCTAGACTTTTCTTTCAATGGCATTTTAAAGCAGGAATTCTCGAGACTATCTTTGTTTTCCGAAGTCAATAATAGACTTTAAAGGTGAGAGAAACTCCTGGAAACTACGCAGGCTTCGTTTCGCCATCCAGAGAAATATCTTCGTTTCATTGGGCCGTCCAGAGAAATATCTTTGCAGGAGCTTCTCGAGAGGATGGGGGTGGTGAGCACTGGATTGAGCGAAAAATCGATAGCTCGTAGCTTACTAAAGTGTGGAAGTTCTCGGGATGGCGAGCACAAGTGTAGCATCTGCCAGGTAAAGAACTTTGACTAAGAGTTTGAGGCATTGTTTTCCAGGAGGACTTTTGGAATGGCGAGGATCTGGGCGAGATCGATTGCGGTCACAAGTTCCACGTAAACTGTATCAAGCAGTGGCTTGTACGCAAGAACTTCTGCCCAATCTGCAAAGTCACAGCAATGTGACAAGAGAAAGTTGGTGGGATCCAAGCGTTATGCTAGTAGTCTTTCCATTTCGCTTTCATGGATCGCTCAGGACCAACGGTGGCGATTTGCCCACGCGAGGAAACTTCTAAAGATTCGAATCAAGCGTCCAGGCAAGTTGGAGCGTATGGTCTACGTAGGGAGTGGGTACGAATACGTAGACGTGGCGAGAGATCCATCGCTCGCGCGTGACCGCGAGAGCGAGAGATCACTCGTCCTCCACGCAAGTCGCGAGACGCCAGGCGCAAATAATGGCTGTGTCAGGCGGGCACGACACAGTAGAATCTCCCCCTCCGAAACAATCCAAGCATTGTGGAAGAACCATAGCCACCCTTTGAGTTAGCTTAAGAAACACCCATATAATCTCTTCCTCTCCCCGAGAGCTTTCTTCTTTGTAGATCTTGGAGCGCGAGCGAGAGAGCGATTACTTCTTCTTCTCGATCGTCTTCTTCTTTGCGATCGTTTCTTGGCAATGGAGATCCACTCGCGGATGTGCGTGGCCAAGTCCGTCCCCGCCACCGCCCCTCCGCTGGTCCTCCTCACGCCGCTCGACCTCTTCCACACCAGCCAGATGCCCATCGTCCTCTTCTACGAGAACGCCCCCGCCGGAGCAGCCGCGCGCATCGAGTCGGGGCTCGCAACCGTGCTGGATCACTTCCCGGAGCTGGCGGGGCGGATCGGGCGCGACGAGCTGGGCCGCCACTGCATCCATCTCAACAACGAAGGCGCGATCTTCGTCGAGGCGGTGTGCTCCTCCGAGCTGGCTCCCTTCCTGGACAAGCGCGGCAACGACGTCAAGGATCTCGTCGGCTCGTCGACGCTGGAGCTGGGCGATGGGATGAACCGCGTGCCGCTCATCATCCAGGTGACGCGCTTCGCTTGCGGGGGGCTGGCCCTCAGCTGGGAGGGACACCACCGCGTGTGCGATGGCTCCGCCCACACGCAGTTCTTGCTCAACTGGGCATCTGCTGCAAGAACCGGATCCCTCACTCCAGGATTCGTCCCGCTCATCCACGACCGATCTTTCTTGTCTCCCAGAGATCCCCCGGTCGTGGAGGATCCACTAGTGGAGTTCGTCCACAAGCCCATGTCGCGCACCACCGTCCCGGGGCAAGAGGTCCTCACTCTCACGGAAAACTTGACGAGCAAGCAGATCTCCCACCTCAAATCTCTCTGCGGGAACAAATACACCACCTACGAGACTTTGAGCGCGCACTTCTGGAGGTGCATGACCGCGGCCAGGGACTTCGAAGACCGGAGCACTCTGGTCGGGCATTTTTGTCCCGCGAATGGTCGTTCCATCCTCAATGCCCCGCCCGGGTTTTTTGGCAACGCCATTTACCACACCTTCGTGCAGACGAGCGCCGCGGATCTGCTGGATGGATCACTGGAGCACGCCGCGGGGCTCATCCGGCAGGCCGTCAAGCGCGCCAGCAACCGGGTGTTTCTCGAGTCGGTGATTGACTACCTTGCGCTGGAGCAGGCGGGCGAGGATGATCGGCCGCCGCAGGCCGAGGCCAAGGACCAGAGCTGGATCCCGAATGTCATGATCCCGTGCTGGTCGAGGTTTCCGCTGTATGAGGTTGACTTTGGGTTTGGCGATCCGTTCCGGTTCTCCACCGTGAATGTGGGGATCGAGGGGGTGTTCACGATTGGGCCGCCGCGCAAGGACGGGATCACGGAGGTGCTCATCAATGTGCGCAAGGAGCACGCCCAGAGCCTGCTCGCTCACCTCGGCAACTAAGCGGACTCTCTCGCTCTTGAGTCTTGCTTGTATCATGTATTGTTTTCTTTCATTTTGATCGTCTTTATGTTATTATTATTATTATTATTCTTGTTCTTGTTCTTGTTTTTGTTCTTGTTCTTGTGTTCTTGTTCTTGTTCTTGTTCTATTTGTTACTCAGTAATAAGAAAATGATCTTGACGTACGGAGCCCAGGCACTGCGAAACGATGTGAACACAACAGGAATGAATGATACGTGAGAGGTCAAGCAAGTAACGTATGGGCCACTGCCGGAACTTTTACTTTTTTAACAACGCGCAGCAGGCAACGTCTCCAGGAAAGCTGGAAGCATTGATTTGTTTATTTGATTTGTGTCAGACGGATCACGAGATCGCTTTCCAAGTAACATTGATTCGAATGCGTGTTGGTTTGTCCAAATGCCACCACCAGGCATCAGTTTGGCTGCTGACAAAAAGTCTTCATTCATGCCTTCCATCAGATACAACAACATTTAGCGCTATAATATTTTTCTATAAAATCGGGATCGTTTGAGAGCAACAGCGTTCCAACCAGCCAGGTGCGCTCTTTGTTTTCTGGCCTTCAATTGATTCCGTGAACATGGCCTAGTCTATAGTGTTGCATCATTTCTTGAAAACGAGTTTTAGGTCTTGCAATAATACCTTTGGGACCCCCGATGATCGCTTTCTATTTCCTCGCACTGGAGGTGGAGACTTTGTGGTATGATAGTGTGGGGCGATGTCCATCCTCAAGTAGTTACCGAGGAAGTAGGATTTCCAAATCAGAGATAGCTCAAACTTGCGTGATAGTTTCATGGGCTGCGTGGCAACAAGAGAGCCACAGCAGTATCGTGAAAGCAATGCAAGCTCCAATTACTCGCAAACCCTAAGAACATTTGTTAAAAGTATCTTGGAATCGAGGGAAAACGATGGCTCCCACCAAGCAGCGCCACCACACCGTAGTGCTGGTGCCGGCGACTGGATTCGGGCACCTCAACCCGGCGCTAGAGCTCGCCCGGCAGCTCGCCCACCGGGCAGTCGAGGTAACTATCATTGTCTTCCACGAGCACCTCCCCGTCGCCCAACGCCGGGTGCTCAAGTCCCCCGGTTTCGACACCGCTCGCGCCAGCATCCGCCTCGTCCCATTCCCGGAGCCACTGCGCGGCGACAACCCCTCGCAGCCCATCGCGGCGCTGACCCAGGTGATCCGGGAGGAGTTCAAGCTAGATCTAGATCAAGCAGCAGTCCCAGCAGAGAATGGGAAGGTCACGAAGCCCAGCCTCCTCATCTCGGATTGCTTCGTCAAGTGCCAGGACACCGCCGACGAGCTCCATATTCCACGGGTGGTGTTCTGGACCGCCGCCACTCTGAGCGAGAGCATCTTCGCCAGCGTCCCACTGCTCATATCCACGGGCCACATCCCAGTCCACAGTTAAGTCAACACTTCTCATTGACTAAAACTCGGGCCGTTGACTAACCTCGGCTTGCTTGCAGCGAGCCCACACAAGGACGAGATCGTCTCGGTCCTGCCCGGAATGCCGGTGCCGCTCGCCACCACCCGGCTACCACTCTGCTTCTACGGCGTCGACCACGATTTCTCTCCGTTCGCGATCGCTTGCTTCGAGAACTCATCGCGAGCGCAGGGATTCCTGGCCAATACCGTCGAGGAGATCGAGGCCGAGGTGGTGGCCGTCCAGCGCAGCCAGCTCCAGCGCTACTTCCCAGTCGGCCCCCTCATCCCGCCCGAGGTCCTTGAGGACGCGGTGGATCACCCGGTCATCCACTGGCTGGATGGAAAGCCACCGCTCTCGGTGCTCTACATCGCGTTTGGGACGGAATCCATCCTCCCGCTCCACCAGTTTGAGAAGCTGGTCGCCGGGCTGGAGTCGAGCAAGCGGGCGTTTGTGTGGAGCATGAGAAAGGTGGTACCCGAGGCCGAGGACGAGTTCTACGACTCGGTGAAGAGGAGGCTGGCTGGGCAGGGGCTTGTCGTGGATTGGGCTCCCCAGAGAGCTATCCTGGATCATCCATCCATCGGCGGCTTCTTTACGCACTGCGGGTGGAACTCGACGCTGGAGGCGCTGTGCGCTGGGGTGCCGACGCTGTGCTGGGCGTTTGGCGCAGAGCAAAACATGAACAGCCTGCTCATGACGCACAAGTGGGGGATCGGTGTGGAGGTCGGGCACGGGCCGGATTGCGACGTGAACGAGCGGGGTATTGCGGCGGCGATCGAGGGGCTACTGGCGGGGGAGGAGGGAGCCGCGATGAGGAAAAGGGCGATGGAGATGAAGGGAGTGGTGGCGGCGGCGATGGAGCCGGGAGGGTCGTCTTACGAGAGCATGAACGAATTCGTGAGGACCTTTTGTCCAATGTAAATTGAAGATGTTTATAATTATTAAGATCATTGACTGATCAAATGTTCGATGGAATTTAGAAGTGTACAGGAGGGAAACTAGGAAGAATTCTGCGAGGACAGCATCTACCTTGAACTCTCCAGTGAAGACATACAAGGGATCGATCGCTTTTAATTTCTTGACACCTCAATAGGACCGATCATCACCAAATAATGATTTTGTCTTTTGAGCAGATACTTGGAAGTATTGATGGATAGTGTGTAGCGTTTACCTGCTAGAACTCGACAAGTCAAAAAAAAAATGTTAGGAGTCGGTGAGCCTGCTTTGCTCGTTTTTAAAATACTGCGCTTATCATGCACTTTTCTTTTCTTTTCTTTTCTAAGTTCTTGGACTTAGCAGATCGTTTCATAGCCAGGTTTCTTGACCTCCAAAGCTACAGTTTTTGCCTGTTTTATCATTCTTATCGCCACAGCATAAAGATCCTTCACGATTGGAGGCTCTTCAACGTGATTCCTCACAGGAAGTACCACAGTGACATGTACATTCTCGATTTTCGTTTTGCTAGGGCCAAGCTGGCAGGCTGGCTTTACAACTACATTTTCCTCTCTCGAATTGCGTTTAAGGTGTGAAATCATTGTTAAGCTCACCATGGCAGCTGCTGGAAGAGCGCTGCCCAAGGCTAGTGGAATTCCGAAATGGTGTCTCAGAAAGAATTTTGACCAGACCACGATGATTAGATAAGATTATCAGCCTCCAGATCCCAAAACTCGAGCGATGGCGAGCCGACTAGCTATCTAAATTATAACTTACAAATAATATTATTGAGCTTTTGCAATGCGAAGCTTGAATAACAATATTACTGTGTTCACTTCTTAATTATCCTAAATATTAATAACATATTTTATGTGTATGAATATACATGTATTATATTACAAGTAAATATGAATCACATCTGAACTATTCAATTGGGACTGAATCTAGTTAAAACTCACATTAGTAGGTAAAGGGTTGGCAGAATCCTTCCTTATTTGTGTTCAAAATTGTTCTACTTTGTTTATTCCCTCATTCTTTCTATTAAATTTAGATTTTTTATTTTCATTCTTTTCTTATAACAAACTCTTAAAATATAAAACATTTATGTGTATTACATTGTAGCAACATTAGTATATACTATTTTAACTTATGATTTATCCAGCCAAGCTTAAATAATTTTGCAAGAAAAAAAGGTTTAGATCATTTTATATGTTAGAGAGCATTATGTTTAGTTTCTATGTTCAGCATAAAACACTTATAAATTAATAAAAAAATTATAAGAATACTTAAAATCTTGTTGATATTTTCCATATTGATGAAGGCATCTGATATTTTAGTTGTTAATTAATTTGGTAAATTTCTTGATTAGTTTATGCCTCTCAATACTGGCAATGATGTTCTGCATCAGAGAACTCACTGCTAAAATAAATAAATAAATAAAAGAAGCAATAAAGATTTTAACACTTGACACAAGGATGTCCTCACTAGAAAACTTCAGAATGCCTATTTAAGTAAGAATTCTTTTACTCCCAAATACAAATACTAAATTCTTATCTTTATCATAAGTTGTGAAGGGAGAAACATTTATAATTAAAGAAGAATTTTAAGATATATATCACTATGACCATTCAGTGATATAAATTATCTCAACTCCATCACAATCAAAGAGTAGCTCCAATATTGACAGTGTTGTGTGGACATTGTAGGCCATTTTTGTGCTATGAAAGGTACATTATATATAGCCATACTCTTGAAAACTAATTAGTTAAAAATTTAAATATGGTATTAGGGCTTTACAAATATAAAACATTTATATTCTTAGAATAGTTTCTAGGACCAGCCACGAGGCCTTTTTTCAGCCTTTGAATGTTGTGTTGCATTCAATCGATGGAAATGGTGAGACGTATGAATCAAGCAAAAGCACTCTGTCATGAAATGTCAGGTAAAAAAAAGGTGTTTTAGTATGCAATTCTTGCTGGTTTTGGTGGTAAATTCCATACTGCCAAGGTAAAATTCAAAACACCTACCTCAATTAAGTAGAGATTGGTCAAGCCAAAAATTTGTTTGATCTCCAGCTTGTTAACATGCCAGCCCAAGAAGGATCTAATAAATTGGAATCTAATGTTAGATAGCTCATGAGAAATGGTTGTAACTAACAAGCCATAAATCATTTCAACTCACTTAAGCTTGATATAGTGATTCCAAATAAGATTTTGTTTCTGGTGGTTTAGATCACATGTGGTAACATAAGACAACAATGTTGTCTCCGTCATAGTCCCAAATCAACAACTGCTAAAGGCAAAGAAACTGCTATGGAATAAGTAATTTTGAACTGATTAGTACTTCAAAGCTAAAAAGTGGCCACTAAGAATCTGGATCCTGACGAGTAGTTAACATATTGACTCTGTAGAAAAATAAATCTATCAAGCAACGTTTAAATCTAGAAATATCCCTGAGTACAGTTGCCAAGGTGAGTGAGCAAGCTCTGGGCGTGCTCCTTGCGCACATTGATGAGCACCTCCGTGATTCCCTCCTTGCGCGGTGGCCCAATCGTGAACGCCCCCTCAATCCCCATATTCACAGTGGAGAACCGGAATGGATTGCCAAACCCAAAGTCAACCTCATATAATGGAAACTTCGACCAGCACGGGATCATGACATTTGGGATCCAGCTCTGGTCCTTGGCCTCGGGCTGCGGCGGCTGGGCATCTTCACTCGCTTGCTCCAGCGCCAGGTAGTCGATCACCGACTCGAGGAACACACGGTTGCTGGCGCGCTTGACGGCCTGCCGGATGAGCCCCGCGGCGTGCTCCAGCGATCCATCCAGCAGATCCGCGGCGCTCGTCTGGACAAAAGTGAGGTAAATGGCGTTACCAAAAAACCCGGGCGGGGCATTGAGGATGGAACGACCATTCGCAGGACAAAAATGCCCGACCAGAGTGCTCCGGTCTTCGAAGTTCCTGGCTGCGGTCATGCACCTCCAGAAGTGCGCACTCAGTGTTTCGTAGGTGGTGTATTTGTTCCCGCAGAGAGATTTGAGGTGGGAGATCTGCTTGCTCGTCAGGTTTGACGTGAGAGTGAGGACCTCTTGCCCCGGGACGGTGGTGCGCGACATTTTCTTGTGGATGAACTTTACTAGTGGATCCTCCACGACCGGGGGATTTCTGGGAAACAAGAAAGATCGGTCGTGGATGAGCGGGACGAATCCTGGAGTGAGGGATCCGGTTCTTGCAGCATATGCCCAGTTGAGCAAGAACTGCGTGTGGGCGGAGCCATCGCACACGCGGTGGTGTCCCTCCCAGCTGAGGGCCAGCCCCCCGCAAGCGAAGCGCGTCACCTGGATGATGAGCGGCACGCGGTTCATCCCATCGCCCAGCTCCAGCGTCGACGAGCCGACGAGATCCTTGACGTCGTTCCCGCGCTTGTCCAGGAAGGGAGCCAGCTCCTCGGACGCGCATACCGCCTCGACGAAGATCGCGCCTTCGTTGTTGAGATGGATGCAGTGGCGGCCCAGCTCGTCGCGCCCGATCCGTCCAGCGAGCTCCGGGTAGTGATCCAGCACGGTTGCCAGCCCCGATTCGATGCGCGCCGCCGCCCCGGCGGGGGCGTTCTCGTAGAAGAGGACGATGGGCATCTGGCTGGTGTGGAAGAGGTCGAGCGGCGAGAGGAGCACCACGCGAGGGACGGAGGCGGGGACGTCGGACTTGGCCACGCACATCCGCGAGTGGATCTCCATCGCCAGGACGCAAAGAAGAAGAAGGAATCTCAAATATATATTTTTTAAAGGATCTTCCACAATGTTCGGAAAGATTCGCCTGACACGCCTGCCTTTAGCGTGGAGGAAGCGAGATCGCTCATTCTCCCCAGCCATGAATCTCTCGTCACGTCGACGTATTCGTGTCCGCGATTGGGATAGCTTACAACTTGGTGCTAGCAGGGACATTTCACAATTATTTCCACTGGTCGCAAAACTTTTGCCGTGGCAGCCAGGTAGTAATCACACACAAACCTCAGAGAGAGAAAAATCCCTGAGATTCATATTCGTTTCATGTTGTCCCGCAAATCGCCCTATCACAGGGTCCATGCGAAATGGAAAAGATTGTCTAGCATTCCATCAATTTCTGAATGCCACGATTGTTAGACTTTGCAGATTGGGCACTCCAAGCCACTGCTTGATACAATCTACGTGAGACTGCAATCGAACTCGCCCAGTTCTTCCTCCTTATTGCAAAATTCCCTCCAAGAAAACTCCGAGAAGAGATTACACTGGAGCTCGGCATCCCGTGCAAACATGCCACACTTTTGTAATCCATGAGCTAACGAACCCCATCCTCTCTTCAAGCGCGAGAAGCTCCTGAAAAGATTTCTCTCTTGTCGCACGAGAACTAATGCACATACCTCGTAAGTCATGTTGTCATTGCAGATCTGCTCTCCAGAGGATATGATCCACATCCTCTCTTCTTAACAAAGCATGTATCTATGGGCAAAGCAAATGATTCATTTGTGATCTTGCAAAATAATGGAACACGGACTTTTGAAAAAAAAAATGACTTCACTTTTTGACTGGCTGAGCACGAGCAGTCACCCAAAAGCGATGAGGATTATGTGGCTGATAAAAGAAACAAATTTGACTGGGGTCAGTCACTTCACTCGGTTGCAACCTAAACACGAAACTCGACTGAAGGGAGAATGTTGCTCACAATTCTCGTGCTTCTGTCACTGGCAGCTGCAAAAGAAGAAGATCGTGCAACGCTCTTGAGCTTCAAGAACCAGGTGAGCGATCCATTATCCACACTCGGTACCTGGAACACGAGTTCTGGTGTAGATTCGTGTCACTGGCATGGAGTCAATTGCTCCAGCTCGGGCCGGATCACTGGACTTGATCTTCAGTCACTATCACTGCCCAGGCCTGCTTTGCTCGATGCGATCCAAGACCTGTCCCATCTAGAGAAGCTCCACATCTCTCAGAGCAATTTCACCGGATCGTCCACCAACCGTTCGCTGCGAAGTTGCAACCTGGAAGCTCTCGACTTGTCTCGAAACAGTCTCACTGGCGATGATAATCTTCTGCTTGAGATCCTCGAGAGCTGCGGCGGGACGATCCGAGCTCTCAACCTTTCTTCCAACGAGCTCACTGGCGATAATATGCATGCCTTGCCCCTCTTCTCTCGGGAGAGTCTTGCAACTTGACGCTCTTGGACGTCTCAAACAACCGGCTCGTCGGCGAGTTTCCTAACAGGGTCCTCTCCACTTGCGTTGATCTTCGAGAGGTCTTCCTGTCCAGCAACAATCTCTCTCAGATCGTTTTCCCCGGCTGCAAAAACCTGATTAGTATCAACATCTCGTTCAACCAGATATCGGGAGAGTTATTCGCTCCCGAAAGCAGATGTACCTCACTGAAAGTTCTCGCTATCGCTCGCAACGCCTTCTCCGGGGATTTCTTCTCGCTGTTTGGAGCAAGCCAGCGCTCGCACAACTCCAGCTTGAGCACTTTCTTTCCCGTCGTTGAGAGGATCGATGCCGCCTACAACAAATTCACGGGTGAGGTTCCAGCGCATATTGGAGTGCTCACGAGGTACATGGATCTCAGCTCCAACAATCTCACCACCATAGGAAACCAGCAGCTTTGCAGCTCCAACTCAAGCCTGGAAAGTTTGCTACTACAGAACAATCGCCTGGATGGTGAGCACAATGTGTTTGCCTCCCTCCAAAGGTGTGCTCGTTTGAAGATGCTGGACGTGAGCTTCAACACGCTTGCCGGAGAACTCCCCAGCAGCCTATGCGAAAACCATCCGCAGCTCAGGCACCTGATCCTCTGGGCGAATAGCTTCGAAGGACAAATACCATCCGCTTTGGCCAAATGCAAAAACCTGGTCAACTTGATGCTGAGTTTCAATCGTTTCGAGGGAGAGGTTCCATCACAGCTCTCCGACCTGCAAGACCTGCAATGGTTGAGCTTGAGCAACAACAGGCTTAGTGGTGAGATACCTGCTGCGCTGGGACGCCTCCACAGGATGACCATACTCCAGCTAAGAGACAATCGCCTGCAAGGAGAGATTCCATCGGAGCTCGAGCAGTGCGAGAATTTGCTGGTGATAGACTTTGCCGGCAACTTGCTGAGTGGAAAAATCCCTGCTCGCATCGGCAAAAGCTCGAGTAGCGTCCTGACACTGGTACCTCAAGTAGAGAGAAACTTGGGAGAGTTGAGGTTCGTGATACCGGCGCTGAATCTTCCATCCTGCACTGGAGCGAGTGGAGTTTTCGGAGTCCAGGGAATTGCGCTGGAGGATTTTGAAGCATTGCTTGCCGCGAGAACCAGGTGTGATGCTCACGTCGGTTTCTTTCCCCCGGTTACTCTCGATCTCAGCAGCCCCATTTACTTGGACGTCTCGAACAACAACCTCACTGGAGAGATACCGCTCGAACTTGGCAGGATGGAGGATCTTATAGTCCTTGGTCTCGCCTACAATTCTCTCACAGGAGAAATCCCGACAGGCTTTGGAACCATCCGGAATCTGGACACGGTCGACATGTCGCACAATCTCCTCCAAGGTGGCATTCCGGGCGGCTTTGCGAGTCTTGGCACTCTCACCCGGCTCAACGTCTCGTATAACAACCTGTCTGGAATCGTTCCCCAGGGCCCCCAGACTGAAACTTTTATCCTCGATGGAAATCCCCGCCTGTGCAACCATCTCGAGGTCCCGGGCTGTGCCGCCCCGGTTGATGCCACGCCACAAAGTTTTTCACGGGGTGGCGACGATGGCTTCGGCGGCATCGTTGGGATGGGAGTTGCTCTTGGAGTCGTCGCATTTGTACCCAGCGCCATTCTGTCCTTCAGGTATTTCTCGCCACTGTTCTTCTAGAGTCCTTCGAAAAAGATTGGGTGCTTCCAATGGAGTGAATCAGGCATTGTCGGAATCTCCTAACGGCGGCCACTGTATGCCCGCATAGCTCTCAGCTCTTGCAGTTAAAACGCTGTCGATACGTATCAGAGGCTGCAAGCTTCACTCGTAAGCAGGACTACAAATTCTTACAAGCTTACGTGGTCGGTATTTTATTCACGTTGACCTGTAACATGAAATAAGTAGCAAGAATAAAATGGTAATATCAACACCTTATTAGACGCTTGCGTTGTCACGACTTTGTCTTCCTCGACCTTCCTTTGGAAACTTGTGAGGCGTTGAGCGGCAATGATGGCTTTTGTGTTGTTGAATTTTGCTGCCTAGGAAGAACGTTATGAAGATTCTTCCGAAGCCTTCCAATTGGTTGCTCAGCGCTCTGAGCCAGAACCGCGGTTGCAGTTACAAACTGCTTATTTGGTCTGAGGCTTATCTCTTCCAGAGCTGACGAACTGAAATTCAAAACGAAGTGAGGTATGTGTGCCTAAAACCTATAAACTAACCGAAACTGCAAGCTTTCGCTTACAACGTTGCGAAGCTTCGAGTCGCAGCCTCGTTCATGCTGCAATGGATCGTATAATTGCGCTTCCATCTAAAGAAATCGCAAAATAAGTACCGCTCCTTTCCCTTCCTTTTACCTTGGATAAAAACAAGCTGACCATGTCCCTCACATCGTCAGGCACGCTTGTTGCGGTGCGCATGGCTGGAGGAAAAGGCAGCAGCTCCTCATACGTGGCAATTCTCTAAGGTAGGAAACGTAGTTTATGGAGATAGATACGAAAACAAATGTTTACCTTGGCCAGGAGAGAGCCATTTTGTGATGGCAACAGAATGTAGAAACAGACGAACGAAGTAGGACATCCAGTTTCAATGTCGATGTCGGACTTACAGAGAAGGCCCGTGTCCTTAAGAGTGCAACTCTTGGCAAAGAGCTGCGAAGACTGGACAACAAACAGAGTTAGCAGATCCAAAAATGTAAAGTGCATGCTATGGTACCGTGATCATTGTTTGTTGAATCAGCCCCTCCAGAAGAAACTACCACGTACGGCATGCCAAATAGCACACTTTCACGATAGCAGCGCTAGATAGACGGAGCCAATTGCGTGGAAGCAAGCAGCTGCACCAGGCTCTGGAGGAGCAACCAGCAAAGGCATTTGCATTACCGTGTCCTCTCCAACTTGAAGACAGCTTCTTGCAGACATTTCTAAATTCAGGCCTGTCGGTGACATGGCGGTTCAATCTTACACTGCACGAGAGCGATTGTCCCGTCACAGGATGTGACCTGGATGAACATGATCTTGCGGTAAGAAAATATGATAGAACCTGGTTTTATCACGTCACGAAGTCGCAACATGGCGGGATAAAGCGTGCAAAAAATCTTCCTGGTAGAGTTGAGCAAAGGTGACTGGAAGCAAAGCACTCCTTCGAGTTACCCTTGGTCATCGGCTCCAAGTTCTTGCAGCCACTCTTTGACGAGGCGTGACATGTTTGCTGAATCTGACAAAAGCAATCAGAAATCAGGTTCATATTCGTATCATGGTGTCCACTATCCCTCTTCGCAAATCGCCCCATCACACATGGCTGCTCTGGGTCCATGCGAAAAGGAAAAGTTTGTCTAGCATTCCATCAACTTGTGAATGCCGCGATTGTCACAGACTTTGCAGATTGGGCACTGCTTGATACAATGTACGTGGAACTTGAGACTGCAATCGAACTCGCGCAGTTCTTCCTCCTTATTGCAAAATTCCCTCCAAGAAAAATCCAAAAAGAGATTACACTGGAGCTCGGCATCCCGAGCAAACATGCCCAAACTTCCACACCTTTGTAATCCATGAGCTAGCGAACCCCATCCTCTCTTCAAGCGCGAGAAACTCCTGAAAAGATTTCTCTCTTGTCGCACGAGAAACTCCTGAAAAGATTTCTCTCTTGTCGCCCGAGACCTAATGCACATACCTCGTAAGTCATATGTTGTCATTGCTCTGCTCTCCAAGGAACATTGAGGATATGATCCACATCCTCCTCTTCTTAATAGCAGGCGGGGCGAAGCATGTATCTATGCGCAAAGCAAATTATTGATTTGTGATCTTGCAAACTAGTGGAACACGGACTTTTGAAAGAAAAATGACTTCACCTTTTGACTTCCGCGTCGGAGAATGAGCGCGAGCAGTCACCCTTGACTTCAACAAAAGCGATGATGATTGATGTGGCTGATAAAAGAAACAAATTTGACACTGGGGTCACAAGTCACTTTACTCGGTTGTTTGGGAGAATGTTGCTCGCAATTCTCGTGCTTCTGTCACTGGCAGCTGCAAAAGGCGAAGATCGTGCAACGCTCTTGAGCTTTAAGAACCAGGTGAGCGATCCATTATCCACACTCAGTACCTGGAACACGAGTTCTGCCGTAGATTCGTGTCACTGGCATGGAGTCAACTGCTCCAGCTCGGGCCGGATCACTGGACTTGATCTTCAGTCACTATCACTGCCCAGGCCTGCTCTGCTGGATGCGATCCAAGACCTGTCCCATCTAGAGAAGCTCCACATCTCTCAGAGCAATTTCACCGGGTCGTCCACCAATCGTTCGCTACGAGGTTGCAACCTGGAAGCTCTCGACTTGTCTCAAAACAAGCTCACTGGCGATGATAATCTTCTGCTTCAGATCCTCGAGAACTGCGGCGGGACGATCAGAGCTCTCAACCTTTCTTCCAACGAGCTCACTGGCGATGATATGCTTGCCTTGCCCCTCTTCTCCCGGGAGAGGTCTTGCAACTTGACGCTCTTGGACGTCTCAAACAACCGGCTCGTCGGCGAGTTTCCTCCCAGGATCCTCTCCACTTGCGTTGATCTTCAAAAGGTCTTCCTGTCCAGCAACAATCTCTCTCAGATCGTTTTCCCCGGCTGCAAAAACCTGATTAGTATCAACATCTCGTTCAACCAGATATCGGGAGAGTTATTCGCTCCCGAAAGCAGATGTACCTCACTGAAAGTTCTCGCTATCGCTCGCAACGCCTTCTCCGGGGATTTCTTCTCGCTGTTTGGAGCAAGCCAGCGCTCGCACAACTCCAGCTTGAGCAGCTTCTTTCCCGTCGTTGAGAGGATCGATGCCGCCTACAACAAATTCACGGGTGAGGTTCCAGCGCATATTGGAGTGCTCACGAGGTACATGGATCTCAGCTCCAACAATCTCACCACCATAGGAAACCAGCAGCTTTGCAGCTCCAACTCAAGCCTGGAAAGTTTGCTCCTACAGAACAATCGCCTGGATGGTGAGCACAATGTGTTTGCCTCCCTCCAAAGGTGTGCTAGTTTGAAGATGCTGGACGTGAGCTTCAACACGCTTGCCGGAGAACTCCCCAGCAGCCTATGCGAAAACCATCCGCAGCTCAGGCACCTGATCCTCTGGGCGAATAGCTTCGAAGGACAAATACCATCCGCTTTGGCAAAATGCAAAAACCTGGTCAACTTGATGCTGAGTTTCAATCGTTTCGAGGGAGAGGTTCCATCACAGCTCTCCGACCTGCAAGACCTGCAATGGTTGAGCTTGAGCAACAACAGGCTTAGTGGTGAGATACCTGCTGCGCTGGGACGCCTCCACAGGATGACCATACTCCAGCTAAGAGACAATCGCCTGCAAGGAGAGATTCCATCAGAGCTCGAGCAGTGCGAGAATTTGCTGGTGATAGACTTTGCCGGCAACTTGCTGAGTGGAAATATCCCTGCTCGCATCGGCAAAAGCTCGAGTAGCGTCCTGACACTGGTACCTCGAGTAGAGAGAAACTTGGGAGAGTTGAGGTACGTGACACCGGCGCTGGCTCTTCCAACCTGCACTGGAGCGAGTGGAGTTTTCGGAGTCCAGGGAATTGCGCTGGAGGATTTTGAAGCATTGCTTGCCGCGAGAACCAGGTGTGATGCTCACGTCGGTTTCTTTCCCCCGGTTACTCTCGATCTCAGCAGCCCCATTTACTTGGACGTCTCGAACAACAACCTCACTGGAGAGATACCGCTTGAACTTGGCAGGATGGAGGATCTTATAGTCCTTGGTCTCGCCTACAATTCTCTCACAGGAGAAATCCCGACAGGCTTTGGAACCATCCCGACTCTGGACACGGTCGACATGTCGCACAATCTCCTCCAAGGTGGCATTCCGGGCGGCTTTGCGAGTCTCGGCACTCTCACCCGGCTCAACGTCTCGTATAACAACCTGTCTGGAATCGTTCCCCAGGGCCCCCAGACTGGAACTTTTATCCTCGATGGAAATCCCCGCCTGTGCAACCATCTCGAGGTCCCGGGCTGTGCCGCCCCGGTTGATGCCACGCCACAAAGTTTTTCACGGGGTGGCGACGATGGCTTCGGCGGCATCGTTGGGATGGGAGTTGCTCTTGGAGTCGTCGCATTTGTACCCAGCGCTATTCTGTCCTTCAGGTATTTATCCCCACTGTTCTTCTAGAGTCCTTCGAAAAAGATTGGGTGCTTCCAATGGAGTGAATCAGGCATTGTCGGAATCTCCTAACGGCGGCCACTGTATGCCCGCATAACTCTCAGCTCTTGCAGTTAAAACGCTGTCGATACGTATCAGTTGCTGCAAGCTTTACTCGTAAGCAGGACTATAATTCTTACAAGCTTACCTGGTCGGTATTTTATTCACGTTGACCTGTAACATGAAATAAGTAGCAAGAATAAAATGGTAATATCAACACCTTATTAGACGCTTGCGTTGTCACGACTTTGTCTTCCTCGACCTTCCTTTGGAAACTTGTGAGGCGTTGAGCGGCAATGATGGCTTTTGTGTTGTTGAATTTTGCTGCCTAGGAAGAACGTTATGAAGATTCTTCCGAAGCCTTCCAATTGGTTGCTCAGCGCTCTGAGCCAGAACCGCGGTTGCAGTTACAAACTGCTTATTTGGTCTGAGGCTTATCTCTTCCGGAGCTGACGAACTGAAATTCAAAACGAAGTGAGGTATGTGTGCCTAAAACCTATAAACTAACCGAAACTGCAAGCTTTCGCTTACAACGTTGCTAAGCTTCGAGTCGCAGCCTCGTTCATGCTGCAATGGATCGTATGATTGCGCTTCCATCTAAAGAAATCGCAAAATAAGTACCGCTCCTTTCCCTTCCTTTTACCTTGGATAAAGACAAGCTGACCATGTCCCTCACATCGTCAGGCACGCTTGTTGGGGTGCGCATGGCTGGAGGAAACGGCAGCAGCTCCTCAGACGTGGCAATTCTCTAAGGTGGGAAACGTAGTTTATGGGGATAGATACGAAAACAAATGTTTACCTTGGCCAGGAGAGAGCCATTTTGTGATGGCAACAGAATGTAGAAACAGATGAACGAAGTAGGACATCCAGTTTCAATGTCGGTGTCGGACTTACAGAGAAGGCCCGTGTCCTTAGAGTGCAACTCTTGGCAAAGAGCTGCGAAGACTGGACAACAGACAGAGTTAGCAGATCTAAAAATGTAAAGTGCATGCTATGGTACCGTGATCATTGTTTGTTGAAACAGCCCCTCCAGGATTTAGTTCAATGTCGGCCTCCGAAGAAGAAACCACCACGTACGGCATGCCAAATAGCACACTTTCACTAAGCAGCGCTAGATAGACGGAGCCAATTACGTGGAAGTAAGCAGCTGCACCAGGCTCTGGAGGAGCAACCAGCGAAGGCATTTGCATTACCGTGTCCTCTCCAACTTGAAGACAGCTTCTTGCAAGATCATGGTCATCCAGGTCACTTCCTGTGACGGGACAAATCGCTCTCTTGCAGTGTAAGATTGAACCGAGCGGTAATCCATGGCACCGACAGGCCTGAATTTGTAAATGTCAGGTAAGAAAATATGATAGAACCTCGGAAACAGACCTGGCATGGTTTTATCACGTCATGAAGTCGCAACACGGCGGGATAAAGCGTGCAAAAAATCTTCCTGGTAGAGTTGAGCAAAGGTGACTGGAAGCAAAGCACTCCTTCGAGTGACCCTTCGTCATCGGTTCCAAGTTCTTGCAGCCACTCTTTGACGAGACGTGACATGTTTGCTGAATCTGGCAAAAGCAATCAGAAACACCATGAGCACGCAAAGGGAGCCATTTTGCAACGAACTCCATTGCAGTCTCTGAAAGGTGCAGTTCTCGAACTCCGTGATATCGACATGAAATTCTCCTGTGAGCTTGGGCTGAGGGTACAGGCATTGGTCGTTGGTATGATCGGAGAGGTCGAGCTCGATGAAGTCAATCATGATGCATCTGGCCGCTGCTTCCTGCAAAACACAAAGAGTGATTTCATCCAAGTTACTAGCTACGTATTTGGAGTAGGACTTACGAGAATTGCCTGTCTAAAGGATGCAGCGGGCTCACAGAAACAATTGGTGATCACGACAATTCTCTTGGTTGCTGTTTCTGGCGACCACTGACTTGAAAGTAGAGAAGACAAGCTTGACACTGGAACGATCGAATCGAGTTGTTAGTTAGTGAAACGAAAAGTGTTATGTCCGTTTACCTTGTCCAGTTCCTTCTTGGGACATCGCAGAAGCAGCCGTGAGACCATTCACAACAGCGTAGTGGAAATCTCTGTAGCTGAAAGGCGCTCGGGGCTCAAAGACAATCTCCAGCTGAAAGTCAAGAGGGATCCATGAGAAAGGTAAAGACTAAGAGATCCATACCTTGTAAGATTCCTCCCCCGGATCGAATTTGATGGCGCACAAGCCTATGCTCTCGATCGCCGGCAGCGCGCCGCTCCGGTGTGATCGCAACACCGCTAGATTGGCAAGCCGCAACAGGCACTGAATCGATCAAGATCAGCCAAGCCAATGCCAATGCAGGCCTGCATGGCGATCGTACCTGCTGGATCGATCCAAGAACAGCGCCCTGGAGGCGCGAGGCGTCGACGACGAAGCAGAGAAGTGCCATAATATTGTAAAGCCCTAACCCTCAAAACGTTTAAAGTAGGTTTCTAGGTTTAACACTTGTCTGGTTCTTGATGCAATAGAAAAGCGTGAGATCAAATGCAGGATCTACGCAAGGAACATGACGAGCGGCAACCAACTTTGCTTGGAAAAGGTCTTGTTTCGATCCGGGCGACTTACATTTTGCTCTACAATACAGTGGCCACATAGAACAGAGTGGGAAAAAGATAGACCTATGCACCTTGGGACAAGTTACGTGAAGATTTTCCTGGCTACCGGAGCAACGAGGCCTTTAAAATGCTACTCGAAAGAAAGCAAACTACTCGCTTCATGAATGGATGTTTCCTGCGAAGATAATCCGAAAGGTTTTGAGATGAAGGAACAAACATACCTTGGTTAGACACGACGAGCTTGACGCTGTGAAGCTCGTCACAGAAGCGTCGAGCAGCGATCATCTCCTTGGTCCCTGTAAAAACAGATCACCATGAAAAATTGAATTGCATTGTTTCTTAGAAATCGTCGGAGAAGATCTAAAGCAGTCAGGGCTGTTAGGGTGGTGACTGGATATGGATTCCGGTCACCCTGAAAACGATAGAATCAACATGTTTCCCCTCCCCTCTTCCCTTTCCCCCCGCGCCCCTCCAAGAACCTAGGATCCGATTCATCACCCTCGCAACCTAAAGATCGATCAATCTCGCTGCCGCTTCGCTCTCTCGATCGACACCGCCCCCGATCAATCTTGGGTTTGCGCGCTCGAGGGTACCTCCCCGCCACTCTATTTTTATTCTGCTTAGTGTTCCCGGGTCTGCTTTTCTCGCTTCCTCGTCGCTCATCTCCCGCCGCCAAAGGTTTTGCCTTTGTTGATTTAATATTATTAATGTAATATATAGACCGCCACCCATTCGATTTTGTGGATAGGAAGGTGATTGGGAAGTCGGGAGGCTCAGAGAGGCTGCGGCGGAAGTCTGAGGATTTTTTCGCCACTCCGCCTAATTCGTCCACAACATGAGATCTTTGGCTGGCATTTTGTCAAAGGTTGATTTCCCTGCCACAATTTGCCCCTGGTGCGTGTGTGCTGTTATCATCAAGTCAACCATAGACTCACAGTCACGGATCTGGGATCAAGGATGCCACCACATATGCAATGATCGACTAGGAACAAAATACAACTTTATTGAAATGCATATCAACAACATTTTCCAGTTTCTCGAGATTTTTTCAACTCTTGCATGAGCCCTGGTACATCATTGATCCTCTGGAATACCGATCTTTTCCGCCAACTTAACCGTCTCCCCTCTCCTATAATACGCATTGTAAAAAAAAAAACTCACGTCGCGAGGAGTCCATTTCGTCACCTCCCGACCCACCAAGGTTTTCAGCATCCCTTTGTAAAACAGCCGCGAGCTCGCCGTCAGCTTCTGGTCTAGACGAAAACCTGACATCCTTTGTCCCTAAAACTCATGCGAATAAACAATAAAAACAGATCAAATTGAAACTCTATACCCATGGATCGATGAAAAGCCTGCCCACTGGATACCTCCCATCTGGGATCTTCATCTCTTGACCATAAAGATTCGCCTTCCATTCCGCAAATTTCTTCCGGATCATTCTCCGATGTGGTGGCACACTCCCCGGGACGGTCAAAGAAAGAGCTTCTCTCTTCGTCAGAGGAAAACCTAGATCGAGTTAGGAGACGAATATTCTGTTCTGCACTTACAAGCCAGACTCTCGTTTTCCACTTGAAGAAACTCGTGGATTTCGACATACCCGTAGTACCATCTCACCGTGCCCCACACCTGGATGCAAACTGCTCCCTTCGTTCTAGAGCCAGGTTTTTCATCACAACAGCAGCCAGCTGATAGACATTCTCACTACTGCAGCAAATGT
Organism: Selaginella moellendorffii; assembly: GCF_000143415.4. Classification (NCBI taxonomy): domain Eukaryota; kingdom Viridiplantae; phylum Streptophyta; class Lycopodiopsida; order Selaginellales; family Selaginellaceae; genus Selaginella; species Selaginella moellendorffii. Next base: position 415,405 of record NW_003314290.1, on the reverse strand, counting down.
TTTCATGTCAAGAGCTTTGAGCTATTTGGTTTCTTATGTACCTTCCACTGGTGCTGTTCTTGAGGTCCACCGCCACCCGCAGTTCCTCGCAAAAGCCCCAGTAAACTTTGACGAAAACATTGGAGTGCCTGTGCTGCAGGCTAGTCGGGTCTTCTACATCGTCATCGTCTTCTGCAAAAAGATCTGGAGTCTCTTTGGCATAGCCCATGACAAAGTCGGAGCTGCGCAATGGCATCAGATCTACATTAGTACGTACGTTTCTGTAACGGTTCTTACCTTGCATCTGTCTTGTTCATTCGCCGGACTGAAAGCATCAATGGATAAGTAGCAGCCAACAAAAGAAAGAAACCCTCACCCTCGGCGGCCTCTTTTTCACTCGCTCCATCCTCCTTCAAGGATTCTTCCAAATCTTTATCATCGCTCGCGTTGAGCATACCAAAAGCAAGTTTGGGCAATGGCGACGTAAACTCCCGGAATGTAGTCATCAGAAGCTCTTGGATGCCCTGCAGTTTACTTTCGCCAAAAGGATCAGCTCGGAGAATGGGCATTTCAAGAGGCCGTTCACAAGATCCTACGCAAGATCATTGTCTAATGGATAGCTCTCATGCAAGTTTACATCAACATGGCCCCCACCAGGAGCATGTTGGAGAGCATGAAAATGTACATCTTGGTTTCCTGGATGCCCATGGTCTGAGCAGTGGAACTCTTCCAGCTTATGAATCCTGAGCTGGACTAGGTGACATTCCAGAGCATTGTAACTTTGTGTGGCCATGTCAGTCTAGCCAAGCTGAGAACACTTCATCTTGATCAGCCAAGCCTTTGGGATGGTGCTGAGGAGAGGGCACTCTATATTTGCCTGATCAACATCTTGGGCAGATCCAGGAGAACTCTGAGTGCTAAGGAGCTTGTCAACTTAATGCTATTCCTTTGAGATGTCATGATTTTGATGTCACTATTGGGAGTTTCTCTCCTCCATCATAGATTGTGCTAAGAGAGTGTAAGTTATAATTTTTTCTTTCCAATTTGCTAGTTTATTTTATTTATTCGACCACTACAGTTTTGGCTTTAGTTAAGTTCCCTCGCCAAAGTTCTCATCTATTGTACCAATTTCTATTTGGTTTCAGCAATTCATTGTACAAGCAACGAAGCATTAACCATCTATCTAGGGATTCCTAAATTCTCTCATAATCCCTTTCCTTAGGTTAGACTGGATTTAAAGTTCGACTACACTTCTTATAGGCATAAGCAGTTAAGCACACCAAGCCTCCAGGTCCTTAACATCCCTTAATACAACAAGATTTAATCATGAAACCCTTTAAATTCTAAACTTTAGGTGTAATATTTGCTTCGGGGTGTTGGGGGGAAACACTATGGCTTAACTGCCTAGTATAGATGTAGCGTATGTAATCATGGGATGAGATTTGGATATACTGTCACTGTGAATCCTTAGAACCTTGGGAGATAAATGGGGATAAAATAGCCACTAAAGGCTTTTTTATCAAGTAATTGCCCCTTTTTCAGTTGGTTTAAGGGGAGAGAAATAAAGTGCGTTACATGTGGTATTAGAGCAAATGGCATAGGTTCGATTCCCATTAATTAGTGGCTACTAAAAAATATAATATACCCTTAAGCAAGGTATATTCCTACCCTAAATTTGAAATTGTACATATTGGGCATCCATGTGTATGTCCTTCCTCTTGGTGGAGCACAAAGTACTTAAGTGGGGCACCACTCTATATGAAGACCAATGAGCCACAAAGCACAAAGTACTTAAGTGGGGCATCACTCTATATGAAGACCAATGAGCCACAAAGTACTTAAGTGGGGCACCACTTTATATGAGTCAAAAGCATTGTAGTTGGTTTCCTTTTCGGGAGTGAGAGTTACTCTTAAGCACTTCCTTGGGTGGCCCTTCCAGCACCACCCGAACCCATGCTTACTCCCACCTAAGGCCCCTAAGCTTTAATCTTAACCTCAAGTCAGTTTGGAAGCACAATTGGAGAGTTCCTTCAAGATTGATTCTTAGACCTTACTATCCCTACTATACTTTTGGAACCCCCTATAGCCATGGAGACACACGCTTTGGGCTTTCACTCCATGACCTATATTAGTATTTAGACTCGTTCTTAGACTCAATCTTGGACTCAACCTTAGACTCGGTCTCACACTCGATCTCGGATTCGATTTCAGACCCAACCTCGGACTTGATCTTGAACTTGATCTCGAACTCGGTCTCAGACCCAATCTTGGATCTCGGACTTAGTCTCAAACTTGGTCTTTGACTTGGTCTCGCACTTGGTCTCGGAGCTGGTCTCAAACTTGATCTTAGATTTGGTATTAAATTCAGTCTAAAAGTCGGTCTCGGATTCAATTTCGGACTTAGTCTCATTTGATAAATTTTTTATCATTTCAATCGTGCTTTTGGGGATCCTTTAGCCTATGACACTTTGGAGAGTTGGTTCCTTACAAAGAGTCATAGTAAAGATCTTTGAGAGCACTGGAGACTGGATGCACGATTGCCTACATTGTTCTCTCAAATATATACTTGTTAATCAGGAGGTGGGACAAGGTTTTGATGAGTTGAGATAAGTTTAAGAGTGATTTATAAGGGTTTAAGTATAAAGGGAAAAGGCCCATGAATAAAAGTGCACCCTTTTTCCCAATTAGTTAAGGGTCTTGAAATATTTAAGGTTAATGGTCTTTGAGTTTAAGTAATACTAAGTTGGGCTTTCCAAAAAGTTTAAATTCAAAAGTTTATAATTTGGTAAGAAGGTCCGGATCAATGAAATAATCAAGATTCTAACTGAAGAATTCACGATCAAACACAAAGCTTTAACATCATACTACTCTCAAATTTACAAATAAAACACTTAAAAAGATTATGAAAACAAATTAAAAAGATTGGGATGAATGCACCTTTAGTGCTCTTTGGGCATACTAAATAGTTTATATGGTTTCAATAAACTCAATACTATTCAAGCTTGCTTATGATGTAAAAGCTTTAACTCCACTCGAACACATTGTTCCTTTATTGCAAATGTGTGAGACACAAATCCCAAAGCCTCAAAAGTGGAGTTGAAAGGGTGCCATGTGGCAGTGGCCGAAGTGGAAGCCAAATGGGAATAACACGTTTGGAATAAAAATTCTGATTCGAAAAGTCGAGAGTGGGAGTGGAACTCCCAACGAAGGGCTCGAGGAACGAGCATGAAGCAAGTAACAAGTGAGTCCTTAGAAAAGGGACAAGAGGACCAACACATGACATGTGGAAGTGTCAAAGAAGGAGTCTAAGGAGGAGTCCAAGATGGACCTGAGATGGAGTTCAAGATGGAGTTCGAGATGGACCTAAGATGGAGTCCAAAATGGAGTCTGAGATGGACTCGAGATGGAGTCCGAGATGGAGTTTGAGATGGACCTGAGATGGAGTTCGAGATAGACCCGAGATGGAGTCCGAGATGGACCTGAGATGGAGTCCGAGATGGACCTGAGATGGAGTCCGAGATGGAGTTCGAGATGAAACCAAGATGGAGTCTGAGATGGAGCCTAGATAGAGTCCAAGATGGACCCGAGATAGAGTCCGAGATGGAGTTCAAGATGGAGTCCAAGATGGAACTAAGACAGAGACCGAGACCAAGACCAAGACCGAAACTGAGTCTGAGTCTGAATACTAATACAGGCTGTTGGGTGAAAGCCCAAAGTGATCATCCGGGGGGGGGAGCTAAAGGGGGTTCCAAAAGTATAGTTGGGCCAAAGTGATCATCCGGGGGGGGGAGCTACAGGGGGTTCCAAAAGTATAGTTGGGAGAGTGTGGGGGTTCGACCCTAGTGGAGCCAGTTTGGCCAGGAAAGGCCAGTTTGGCCCAAGAAGGCCATGCTCAACTATTGGGTGATGAGATAACCATTGGGAAGTCCAAGGCTAGAGTGAATATGGACAAACAAGTAGGGTAGCTTAGTGAAGTGTTCAAGAGCCGACTCTAGTTCCCCCGAGAGATCAAATGGTTAATGCTCCCAGTCTAAGCATGGGTGGGACTATGTACTTGGATACTTGGTGTGGCTCAGCAAAACCTTGCTTTAAACCCATAGCTAGAGAACCCAAAGGCGGAAGGTGGGGAGAGTACCATGAGACTCACATAGGGCCATAGTATTTCGAAATGTTATCCCATAGTCTCAAACTATGGAAAGGAAGAAGAGTAGCCCTCTAGAGTGGCAACCAAGGATACAGCCACATGGTGAGGAAGTCTTAGAAGACAGTAGGACTTGGTGGTTGGGGCTATAGGCCTTGATTTAGTGGTAGTGTTGGCGAATACAGCCATAGACAGAAAGGGACTTGGTAGGGACCGAAAAAGGGATATTATAGAGGCTGTTTCCCATATTTGTGAGCATCCTAAGGATGCTAAGGAGTGGATCTAGAATGATCACTCTTGGATGGATGGCCTAGTATGTGAAAGACGGGATTGTGATATAGGTGGTGTTGGACCACCGGTGTGACCAAGATGAATAGGCGTGGCCTTAGTGTAACAGGCTGATATGTTAGTGGTACCTTGGGGTGTTGGTTGTGGGATCTAACACGTGGAGCACTTGGACCAAGTGCAAAGGTTGAGTGGCATGGATGCCATTCTCAGGGCTAACAAGCCCCAAGTCTTGAATTAGACTTATGGAGGTTGTGAATGAGACTCTTCCAAGTGGTTGGAGGTGTGGTTAAGTGACTAAAGTAGAATGGAAAAATTAGTTGTTTACAATTTGGTATTGGAGTTGTTCCTTAGTCTGACTTTTATTGGTGCTCAAGTATATCACTACTGGTGTTGGCATTGCAAGATCCTAGAAGTGGGGTTATCCTTGAGGAGTAGCAGGTTAAGAAGACATGGCTCTCCACTACAGTTCATGTGTGAACTTGTAGGCGAGATGGTGGATAGAAAGGGGCCAATAATGAAATGACTTTGGGATCTTGGGAACAGTATAAAGTTTTCCTTAGAGAGTTGAGGATGTGATCTAGATGAGCATTTGATTTAGCAAATTGGCTATTGTAGTTGTGGTAAACAACTGTAGTTGGGATCACGGAAAAGATAAAGACTCCAAAACAGTAAAGGAGTCACAAAATTATCCTCAAATTGAGGGTGGTGCTCATAAATTTGAAACCAGAATTAATGACTATGTGAGGTCAAATACGGATGAGGACACAAGTCCTTGAAATAGTAGCCAGGGCTACCCTTAATAAATGATAGTTTAACCCAAGGGATTGGGGGTGTACTTAGAGGATGAGTTGGTATTTTCATCACATGGACAAATAGTCATAAGGGGCAAAAGTAGCCCATATGGAATAAAAAATAATCAAGTGTCGGAGTAGCATTTGCAAAAATGGTCTTTATAAATAGGACATGAATACAAAAAGTTGTATTCTAATGAGCTGACACCTCAAAAATAAGACCTTATAAGTCACCAGATTAATGAAGTCCAAAAAGCTAGATGACTCAAATGGAGTCAAGGAATGGTCCTAAAGAATGAATGGAAGCATTTGGACTGAGGTGTGTTGTACCCCCGAAGGATGGGGAAGATCATGAAATCCAAGTATGAGAACAATGGGTATCTCATTGATGGCAGAATGTGCCATACTAAAGTCGTGGGAAAGGTATTTCCAAAGCAAAACAACTTTGACACAAAGTTGTGTGTAAACACTATGATGTAGTGCTAACGGATGGTTGGTATAAGAAACAACTGTATTGATCTTGGCAAAAACCTAGACACAAGCAGAAAGTGTTATAAAGATAGGCTCATGGAACCGATGGTGTGGAGATACCAAATATGCTAAGGGGTGATGCCTTGAGGTTAAGTTGGCAGTTCATGAGAACCCCTTCCTAAAGGAATCTTAATGGAAATAGGAATGGCATAGCCTAAGCTAAAAGACATTGTAAGCGACTAATTTTTCCATTTTACTTTAGTCACTTAACTGCACCTTCGACCACTTAGAGGAGTCTCGTTCACAACCTCCATAAGTCCCAGTTAGAACTTGGGGCTTGCTAGCCCCGAGAATGGCATCCATACCACTCCCCCTTTGCACTTAGTCCAAGTGCTCCACATGTCTGATCCCATGACCGGCACTCCAAGGTACCACCAATATACCAGCCCATTACGCTAGGCCATGCCCTTTCACCTTAGTCACATCGGTGGTCCAACACCACTTACATTGCAATCCCGTCTCTCCAAGACTGGGCCATCTGTCCATGAGTGGTCATCCCAGATCCACTCCTTAGCATCCTTAGGATGCCCACAGACATGGGGAATAGCTTTCCCCGATGTCCCCTTTCAGTTCTCATCAAGTCCCTTTCTGTCTACGGCCGTGTTCGCCAACACTGCCACTAAATCAAGGCCTGCAAGCCCGACCTCTAAGTCCCTCTATCCTTTGGGACTTCCTCACCATGTGACCGTATCTTTGGTCACGGCACTAGAGGATTGTTCCTCTTCCCTTTCACCGTTTGGGACTTTGGGACAACATTTTGGAACACCGTGGCCTTACGCAAGCCTCATGGGTACTCTCCCCACCTCTCGCCTTTTGGTGCTCTAGCCATGGGCTTAGAGCGAGGTTCCGTTGAGCCACACCAGGTATCCAAGTAAGTAGTGCCACCCACACTTGGACTGGGAGCATCGGCCAGTCGATCTCCCGGGGGAACTAGAGCCGGCTCTTGAACACTTCACCAAACTACCCTGCTTGTCGGTCTGTGTTCACTCTAGTCTTGGACTTCCCAGTGAGCAGCTCATCACCCAACACTGGGTCCGGCCTTCCTGGGCCAAACTGGCCTTTCCTGGCCAAACTGGCTCCACTGCAGTCCTCACCCTACTATACTTTTGGAGCTCACCAAACCCCCTAGGGTCTGGGAGACGAACGCTTTGGGCTTTCACCCTCTCAGACTTGAACTCGGACTCGGTCTCGGCCTCGGCCTCGGTCTCGGCCTCGGCCTCGGTCTCGGCCTCGGCCTCGGTCTCGGCCTCGGCCTCGGTCTCGGCCTCGGCCTCGGTCTCGGCCTCGGCCTCGGTCTCGGCCTCGGCCTCGGTCTCGGTCCCGATCTCAGTCTCGGTCTCGGTCCCGGTCTCGGTCTCGGTCCCGGTCTCGGTCTCGGTCCCGGTCTCGACTTCGGACTCCATCTCGGGTCCATCTTGAACTCCATCTCGGACTCCATCTCGGGTCCATCTCGGACTCCATCTCGGACTCCATCTCAGGTCCATCTCGGACTCCATCTTGGGTCCATCTCGGACTCCATCTCGGACTCCATTTCGGGTCCATCTCGGGTCCACCTCGGACTCCACCTCGGACTCCACCTCAGACTCCATCTCGGACTCCATCTTAGGTCCATTTCGGACTCCATCTTGGATCCATCTCGGACTCTATCTTGGGTCACCTCGGACTCCACCTCGGACTCCATCTTGGGGTGCTTCTTGGACTCCACTTCAGACTCCAACTCGGGTCCATCTTGGACACTTCCACGTGTCATGTGTTGGTCCTTTTGGGTCCTTTTTTGGAGCCTCGCTTATTGCTCCCTTCGTGCTCGTTCCTCGAGCACTTTGTTGGGAGTTCCACTCCCGCTCTCGACCTTTCAAGTCAGGGCTTTTAGTCCAAATGTGTTACGCTCGTTTGGTTTTCGCTTTGGCCACCACCACATGGCACCCTTCCGGCTCCACTTTGGGGCCTAGGGATTTTGTGTCTCACAACTCCACCACCCATAGATGAAGTTCGATGTCCTCATCGAACGATAAACCCTTTCATAAAGTAACACCCGCATGTGTTACCATTTCCATCCTTGGCACCCAGCCAATATCTGTCTATGGTTTGACACCCAAGGCTCACCATGCCTTGTCCATCCTCTAAGGAGCATAGCCTCTCCAACTTAAAGGCTCATTTGACCACTTGTGGTGGTTCTCTCCTTTTATTGGTTTAGTTCTCCCTAAACCTGTTAGAGACACCTTTTCTAACTCGATCCCACTACTCGTTCTCGAGTGGTCTCACTTTCCAGCGCTATAACCCTTGCACTTTGGAACTTTTAATTCTGACTTCTCGAAGTCAATTTCCTAGGTGTCTCCGACACCTTGCATTGCACATATTGTGCAACTCCACTTCCTCATCCTAGGAAGTTCTCCACTTGAGGGCACCATCATCTTCTGTTCGATTTCATGCCACCTTTGGCACTGAGTTCCAGTTATCATATTTTGTGCTAGGGCTGTTCACGGCCCTATCTTTTGGCTACTTTGCCGCTCCCTCACTTGGAGCTTTTACTTCGCCAAATTGGAGCACTTAGGAATCCATCCTTGGAAGTCCACTTCCTTTCCCACAAGCCGTTAGCATCAAACACATTAGTATTCCTTGGCTAACTTTGCTATTTGGATCCCTTCCATTAAATTCCATGGCCCAAACTTGGCCACTAGTCCTTTGCTCCTATCCTTGATTGTTGCACCCAGCAACATAGGATCACTATCTCCATTTTCGAGGTATCCATTCGATTCCATAGCAAAGATTCTTCTTTGCCAAGTCCGGAGGATGTTCACTCCTAGTACGTCTCTTTAGCATCTTCTACTATGGGCTCTATCCACGGCCCAACTTCGTGACCCTCCCATGGATCTCTTATAGAGACTACTTTCCTCGGACTCACTATGCCATTGCATAGACACAGCTTATTTCCCTTAGGTGCTCTTCCCACTTAATCACTTTGACCAAGCCACACCATCTTAAATAGTTCAAATCAACATTTTGAACCAGGAACTTCCTTCCTTAGCCAACCAAGGACCTTGTCTTTATTTGGCCATAAGATCACCTAATGATCTCACCTTGGCACCTTAACAGAGTTGCCAAGAGGTATTTGTACCTTCAAGTTGTTGACTATAACCCCGGGGGCATCCCCCACACTTGGCGGTGCATCCAAGCCAACCCTTACGGCCAAGGGTCCATAGCAACTAAGATTAGGTGTCCCCATCTCACTCACCACGTCCTTGGTGCCACTTGCACCAAAGCGTTCAAGTTAGATATGCCGAGCTTTCACAATAAGCAATCTAACCATGCATCATGACTCCAAGGCATCCCTCTTTTGGCGGTGTGCCCAAACCAGTCTCCCCACTGAGAGTCCATGACCACCGAAATATGAGTGTCCTCATATTCCAAACCATCACCACGCCCTAGTGATTTGGGACTCGAACCCAAGCACTAGAGGGTTGGGACTCGAACCCAACCTCCGTATATGCATCTACGAACGGCATCACACAAGATGCCTAGCGTGACTCCCTACGCCGGTGCACCAACTTATATTTAAAACACACTACAGATCATAGCTTAGGAACCTAGTTCTTCCGCATTGCCAAGGCGTGGTGATGGTATGAGGACACTCATTTTTTCGGTGGTCATGGATGTATAGTTAGATTGCTTAGTGTGGCTCGGCATATCTAACTTAAACACTTTGGTGCGAGTGGCACCAAGGATGTAGTGAATGAGATGGGGACATCTAGTCTCAGTTGCTATGGACCCTTGGCCGAAAGGGCTGGCTTGGGTGCACTGCCAAGTGTGGAGGATGCCCCTGGGGTCATGGTCAACAACTTAAAGGTCTAGAAGACCTAGTATCTATTGGCAAACTTGTTAAGGTGTCAATGTTAGATCACTAGGTGATCTTATGGCTAAAATAAGGATAAGGTCCTTGTGAGGTTAAGGAATAAATGTAAGTGACTAATTTTTTCATTCTACTTTAGTCACTTAACCACACCTCCGACCACTTGGAGGAGTCTCATTCACAACCTCCATAAATCCAATTCAAAACTTGGGGCTTGCTAGTCCCGAGAATGGCATCTATGCCACTCAACCTTTGCACTTGGTCCAAGTGCTCCACGTGTCTAATCCTATGACCGACATCCCAAGGTACCACTGACATATTAGCTCGTTACACTAAGGCTATGCCCATTCAGCTTGGCCACACCGGTGGTCTAACACCACCCACATCATAGTCCAATTTTTATAAGACTGGGCCATCTGTTCATGAGTGATCATCCTAGATCCACTCCTTAGCATCCTTAGGATGCTTGCAAACATGGGGTACAGCCTTCTCCAATATCTATTTTACAGTCCTTACCAAGTCCCTTTTCTGTCCATGGCCATGTTCGCCAACACTGCCACTGAGACAAAGCCCATGAACTTGACCATTAAGTCCACTGTCCTCTAGGACTTCCTCACCACATGACTGTATCTTTGGTCACTATACCAAAGGGCTGCTTCTCTTTCTTTCCATAGTTTGGGACTTTGGGACAACATTTCGGAACACTGTGGCCCTATGCGAGCCTCATGGGTACTTTCCCCACCTTTCACCTTTGGGTGCTTTAGCCATAGGCTTAGAGCGAGGTTCAATTGAGCAGCACTAGGTATCCAAGTAAGTAGTGCCACCCATGCTTGGACTGGGAGCATCGACCATTTCAATCTCTTGGGAGAACTAGAGCCAGCTCTTGAACACTTCACCAAACTACCCCACTTGTTGGTTTGTATTCACTCTAGTCTTAGACTTCCCAGTGGTTAACTCATCACTTGACACCTGGGCACAACCTTCTTGGGCCAAACTAGCCTTTCCTAGCCAGACTGACTCCACTAGGCTCCAACCCCCACACTCTCTCCACTATACTTTTGGAACCCCCTACAGCCCCCCCCTACCCTAGGGGGCGATCGCTTTGGGCTTTCACCCAACAGCCTATATTAGTATTCGGACTAAGACTCGGACTAGGGCTCAGTCTCAGTCTCGGTCTCGGACTCGGTCTCGGACTCGAACTTGGACTCGGTCTCGGTCTCAATCTCGGTCTCGGCCTTGGTTCCATCTTGAACTCCATCTTGGGTCCATCTCGGACTTCATCTCGGGTCTATCTTGGACTCCATCTTTGGTCCATCTCAGATTGCATCTCGAACTCCATCTCGGGTCCATCTCAAACTCCATTTTGGGTCCATCTCAGACTCCATTTCAGGTCCATCTCAGACTCCATCTCGGACTCCATCTTGGACTCCATCTCGGGTCCATCTCGAACTCTATCTTGGGTCCATCTCGGACTCCATGCTTGTTCATGCTTGTTCCTTGAGCACTTCATTGGGAGTTCCACTCCCGCTTTCGACTTTTCAAGTCAGAGCTTTTAGTCCAAACGTGTTATGTTCGTTTGGATTTCGCTTCGGCCACTACCACGTGGCACCCTTTTGGCTCCACTTTGGGGCTTAGGGATTTGTGTCACACAACTGTAAGCCACAAATTTTTCCTTTCCAATTTGCTAGCTTACCTCATCTATCCGTCCAACACTGCCTTGGCTTTTGCTAAGTTCCCTCGCCAAGGTTCTCGCCTATGGTACCAACTCCTACTTGGTCCTACTTGCTTTCAGCTACTCACTGCACGAGCAACAGAGTGTTAGCCATCCATCCATGGATTCCCAATCTCTCCTAATCCCCCTCCCCGAGTTAGACTGGACTTAAGGTTCGGCTACACTCCCCGCAAGCACAAGCAGCCAAGCACACCAAGCTTCCAGGTTCCTAACATCCCTTGGTACCACAAGACTTGATCATGGGACCCTCTAAATCCCAAGTCTTGAGTGCAACACTTGCTTCGGGACGCCGGGGCGAAACACCGTGGCCTAGCGGCCCGGTATGGGTACCTCTACCCCCCCACTTCCATCCCGAATGAAGGCCCAAGCCCCTAGGAAGGGCGAGGACCAATGAGCCGCATGGTACTCAAGTGGGGCACCACTCCACATGAGCCGGGAGCACCGCAATCGGTTTCCCTTTCGGGAGTGGGAGCTACTCTTGAGCACTTCCTTGGATGGCCCCTCCGGCACCAACCAAGTCCATGCTCACTCCCACCCAAGGCCCCTCGGTCCCAGTCTCAACCTCAAGTCGGTTTGGAAGCCCAACTGGAGAGTCCCTTCAAAACTGGTTCCTGGACCTCACTATCCCTACTATACTTTTGGAACCCCCTGCAGCCCCCCCCCCCTGGGAGACGCACGCTTTGGGCTTTCACCCCTTGACCCATATTAGTATTTGGACTTAGTCTCTGGCTCGATCTCGGACCCGATTTCGGATCCGACTTCGGATTCGGTCTCGGACTCGATCTCGGACCTGATCTCGGACCCGACCTCGGACTCGACCTCGGACTCGGTCTCGGACCCGATTTCGGATCTCGGACTCCGTCTCGAACTCGGTCTCGAACTCGAACTCGAACTCGGTCCCCGAGTCGGTCTCGGACTCGATTCCGGACTCTATCTCGAACTCGGTCCTAGAGTCGGTCTTGGACTCGATCTTCGACTTGGTCCCATCCGATGAACTCTTTGTCATTTTGGTCATGCTTTCGGGGTTCTTTTAGCCTACGACACCTCGGCGAGTTGGTTCCTTACAACTCCACCACCCATAGAAGAAGTTCGATGCCCACATCGAACGTCTCTCTTTTGATCCTACGACTTGTTGACCATGTCTCCGGGGGCATCCCCCCACTTAGCAGTGTGCCTAAGTTAGCCTCCCCGGCCAAGAGCTCATGACAACGGAATATAGGTGTCCCTATACTCCTCACCTCACCACGCCCTAGTATGGGGTCGGGACTTGAACCCAGCCTTGCTTTACTAGGGGGTTGGGACTCGAACCCAACCTCCGTAGAATACGTCTACGGATTCGACATCCCCGCAGGGAGTCGGGCGTAGCTCCCTACACCTGGTCGACCTAGCTAACCCATGCTAATTAGCTTACCTTCGGCATGCCTTCGGGTCCCAACATATGCCACTTGCTCAACTTTGCAAATTGATATTTTTAATTGAACTTTGCATAAGTACATAGAGTTCTACTTTGCAAAAATTCCTCCACTAGATCTCGCGCGTTCGCTAGGTTCTCCTCTGGTTCCCATGTTGCTTCGTAGTGTGGAAATCCTTTCCACTTCACATGGAACTCTCTCACCTCGCGTCCTTGTCGCTTGCTCTTGCGCGCATTGAGGATGGCCTCGACTTCGTATTCCTCTTCCCCTTGGATAACCTCAGGTAAAGGTCTTACTTGGTCCTTGCGAAGCGGATCCTCAAAGTACGGCTTGAGTAAGTTCACGTGGAACACTGGGTGCATCTTCCCCATCTCTCGAGGAAGTCGGAGTCGGTAAGCCACTTTACCGATTCGTGCCTCAATCTCGTAAGGCCCCGCGAACCTGCTTAAGGAACTCAAGATCAATTCATTTACAGGAATACATTCATTTTTACCTTTGGGTCAACTTTCGGCTGATCCCACTTGGTAGCCTGAGGTTCTTGGTGTTCAGCCACACCTTCTCCCTAGCTTGGAACTCTACATCCCGGCGCTTTAGGTTCGCGTACTTGGTCTGCCTTTGTTGAGCCCGTTCCAAGGAATCCCTCACTAGATTCCAAATGTTGAGTCTTTCCGCCGTGAATGCCTCCACTGCGGGTAGCTCTCCATGATACTCGGCCACGCTGAGTTCCACAGGACCTTCAATAACTCGCCCATTGATGACTTCCCATGGACTCACCCCGATACTCGAATGTGGTGAGTTGTTATAACACATTTCCGCAAGTCCCAAATGACTTACCCAATCGGTCTAGTCTCCCGAGACATAGCATCGCAAATAATCCTCCAGCTGCCTATTCACCCTTTCCGTTTGTCCATCTGTCAAGAAGTGTTAGGGCCACCAAACTTGACTTAATACCCCATACCTGTCTGTGGGTGATAGGCTGTGCTGAATTTCAACTTGGTGTGATACTGTTCCAGGAGGGTCCTCCAAAACCTACTCGTGAAGATCTTATCTCGATCTGAGATAATCTCTTCTGGCCTTCCCCGCACTCGAACCACTTGTTCAAAGAACAGCTTCGCCACACCTTCCGCATCCACTTCCGTTGTGGTGGGTATGAAATGTGCCATCTTCGAAAATCGATCCACCACCACGAATATCGCATCGAACCCCTCGCTTGGGGGTAGTCCCGTGATGAAGTCCATCGTAAGACATTTCCACGGACGATCTGGAATTGGGATGCTTTGCAATAAGCCCCCACTAGCCTTAGTCACGGCTTTGACTTGCTGACATGTTGGACATGTCTTTACATAGTCTTGGACGTCCTTAGCCATATCTGGCCAATGGTACTTCCTCTTGAGTAAGCCCATCGTCTTGGGCACTCCGCCGTGTCCTGCAAGAGGTCCGTCATGACACTCTTCTAAGGCTACCTTCCTTAGTTCCCCTTCTGGGACATACACCCTCGTTTGCTTGTAATAGATGAGTCCGTTGTGTTCCGCATAGCCCGTTTTCTCTTCCGTTGGCAGCTCACCTCTCTGGTGAGCTTCCCGCGCTTCTAGATTCCTCAGCAACACTTCTTGTGCTAGACCATCGTTCTCATATGCTGTCCGCACATCGTCCCAGAAGGTTGCTGTTGCGCTGGATATCGCCAACCTCAAGCTCGCTTTTCGACTTAGCGCATCTGCCACGATGTTGCTCTTCCCAGGCTTGTACAGAATTTCGCAATCGAACTCGGCCAAGGCATTGGCCCACCGACCTTGTTTCCCTCTCAGGTCGGGCTGTGACAAGAAGTGTTTCGTTGCCACATTGTCTGTGTAAACCTTAAAGTGTCTCCCAAGGTAGTGTCGCCACTCCTTGAGCGCCTTGACCACCGCAAACAATTCCTTCTCGTGGGCAGGCCACTTCCGTTGAGCCTTGTCCAACTTCTTCGAGAAGAATGCTACTGGATGGTTGTCTTGCTTTAAAACTGCGCCCAACGCAAAGTCCGAAGCATCCGTGTCTACCTCAAAGTCCTTACCAAAATCTGGTAATGCCAACACGGGAGCCTTCCTCAACTTCCCCTTGAGGTGGACAAATGCCGCCTCGCATTCCGCTGTCCATACCATCTTCCCTTTTCCCGTTTGGTCCGTTAAGGGTAGGGCTACTCTCGAATAGTGTCTGATAAACTTTCGATAGTAGTTGCATAGCCCCAAGAATGCCCTTAACTCGTGTACATTCGATGGTCGCTCCCATTCCTGGATCGCTTGGACCTTCTCAGGGTCCACCTTGAGCCCATCTTGGCCAACCACATGCCCGAGAAACTTTACCTCTTGTTGAGCAAAGTCACATTTGCTCTCTTTAGCATACAGTTTGTGTTCCCTTAGTTTCTCAAACACGTTCGCCAAGTGTTCGGCATGCTCCTCTAGCGTCTCGCTATAGATCAAGATGTCGTCAATATAGACGACCACGAAGTGATCCAGATAGGGTACAAAGATGTGGTTCATCAACGCCGAAAATGTTGCCGGTGCATTGCACAGCCCAAAGGGCATCACCAGAAACTCAAAGCTCCCATACCTCGTTCGACAGGTTGTCTTCTCGACATCTTCCTCAGCTACCCTGATCTGGTAGTATCCTGACCTTAGGTCAATCCTCGAGAAGTATTTTGCCTTTCCCAACCTATCGAACAGGTCCTCAATCCTTGGCAAAGGGTACTTGTTCTTCTTGGTATACTTGTTGAGCAACCGGTAATCTATGCACATGCGCATAGATCCATCTTTTTTTTTCACAAATAATACCGGCGCCCCATACGGCGACTTGCTCAACCTAACATACCCTTTGTCCACCAGCTCCTCTAGTTGGCACTTGAGCTCCTTGAGTTCTTTTTCGTTCAAACGATAGGGGGGACGAACCACCGCCTCAGCACCCTCGACCAGCTCAATCTTATGTTCTATCGGTTTTGCGGGGGGTAACCCCGCCGGTAGTTCCTCTGGCATGGTATCCTGGAATTGGTCCAACACCCGCTGGATCACTAAAGGTACTTCTTCCGTTCCTGTCTTTTTGTCACTCTTCACCGAGAGTAAGCACAAAAAGGCTGCCTTAGTTCCTTTAGTGAGTTGTCCTCTCGTGGACACCAGGTTTAAGCAAGATTCTTTGGCCTTGCTTTGCTCTACCTTTAAATCCTGGGCCTCCACCCTAGATCTTCTTCCTTGGGCATTCGCCAGTACCACAAGGTTCCTACCTTGTCCATGCAAGGCTACCACGAACCGATTGAACCAATCCATTCCGAAGATCACGTCAAATCCCGCCATGTCCAACACGGTGAAATCCATGTCTACTTTCCATGTCCCTACTTCGACTCTCGCTTGTCGAAGTACCTCATAAGTGCTTTGGCTACCTTGAACAAACTCTATAGTCCTTGGTTCGCCTAGCCGCTGCACCGTTAGTCCGGCTTGCCGGACTATGTCTGCAGCCACAAAATTATCCGAAGCACCCGTGTCAATAAGGATCTTAACAAAGCTACCTCCGAGCTTCCCTCGGAAGGCTAGTAGATGTCGCGAACGACTCTCTACCAAAGTTGCTTGTGTAATGAGTAACTTTGAGTTAGGGACTGGATCACATACCTCAGTTTGGACTTCACCCGACTTGATGGCCATATTGGCTCTGGCCTTCTTCGGGTAGGGACATTCCCTCGAAAAGTGTCCCGCTTCACCGCAGTTGTAGCATACGTTGTTTCCCACGCTGCTATATGACTTGACCTTCTTATCCGTGGGTTTGTCCCTTTTCGCTTGACTCCCCCACGTACTCGCTCGCTGGCCACCGGATTTGCCTTTCCGGAACCCCGAGGACTCATTCTTAGAGAAACTCTTCTTGAATTCCCCCCTGCTATACGTTCCCCTTGGTTTGGCCCCTTTGCTAAACGTGGATCCCAACCCCGTCGTGTTCCCCTTTCGTAGGTTATCATTGAAATGCACCTTGATGGCTGCATCCAACGCTTCCTTGTAGTTGGTCGGGTTCCACCGCATCACCTCGCCGCGAGCCCAGGTTTGCAAACCTGATATGAAGGCATGGAACGCATCCATATCCCCCATGTCCGTGACCAGTATCCTCTTTGCCATGAACCCATTCACATATTCTTGGATGGTTCTAGTTTGCTTCAGCCTACTCAGCTCATCTCTCAGATGCAGAGTGGCATTCAGAGGAACGTATGTTGTGCGGATTCTTGCCTTCATCATGTCCCAAGTGGCCACTGGTCCTTCGTTGGCCTCTGTCGTTCTCCACCAAGACTTGGCATTATCTGCCAAGTATGGTTTTGCACATGGGACCTTCTTCGAGCTCGATAATCGCAACGCTCGGAAGTAGTCCTCCATATCGTAAAACCAATCCTCCACCACCTTATAGTCATTCACTCCCTTGAAGACCGGTGGGGGCTTTGGTTTGTACTTGGGAACTGCCTGAGGGACTGATTCTACTTCGGTCTGTTCGACCTTGTCTGGCTTTGCCTCAGTCCCTGCCGAAAGGTCCGCACCTTCTGCACTGCCAGCATCCGCAGTCTTTCTCTTTTTCTTCCGCCTCTCGTCACGCTTTAGCTTGCGTACGAGAGTTTCCAGCAGGGCATTGGTCTGTGCCAATTGTCCTTCTAGCACGTCCAATCGAGCCTTCGACGACCGAACCTCGCCACCGGACTCCTGTTTGGAAGTTTCCTCACTGGAGTCCTCCTCATGCAAGGATTCCTCATCCATAGCCTCTTGTTCGACCGGAGGCTCCAGCTCTGGCGGAGGTTCCATCTCCGCCTGGGTTCGCTTACGCCCTGCCCTTGCCATCTCCCAGCAATCCGCCTCTATCCTTCGCTAGAACTGAGGAAAAGGCTCTGATACCAAATTGTAAGCCACAAATTTTTCCTTTCTAATTTGCTAGCTTACCTCGTCTATCCGTCCGACACTGCCTTGGCTTTTGCTAAGTTCCCTCGCCAAGGTTCTCACCTATGGTACCAACTCCTACTTGGTCCTACTTGCTTTTAGCTACTCACTGCACGAGCAACGGAGCGTTAGCCATCCATCCACGGATTCCCAATCTCTCCCAATCCCCCTCCCCGGGTTAGACTGGACTTAAGGTTCGGCTACACTCCCCGCAAGCACAAGCAGCCAAGCACACCAAGCTTCCAGGTTCCTAACATCCCTTAGTACCACAAGACTTGATCATGGGACCCTCTAAATCCCAAGTCTTGAGTGCAACACTTGCTTCGGGACGCCGGGGCGAAACACCGTGGCCTAGCGGCCCGGTATGGGTACCTCTACCCCCCCACTTCCATCCCGAAGGAAGGCCCAAGCCCCTAGGAAGGGCGAGGACCAATGAGCCGCATGGTACTCAAGTGGGGCACCACTCCACATGAGCCGGGAGCACCGCAATCGGTTTCCCTTTCGGGAGTGAGAGTTGCTCTTGAGCACTTCCTTGGATGGCCCCTCCAGCACCAACCAAGTCCATGCTCACTCCCACCCAAGGCCCCTCGGTCCCAGTCTCAACCTCAAGTCGGTTTGGAAGCCCAACTGGAGAGTCCCTTCAAAACTGGTTCCTGGACCTCACTATCCCTACTATACTTTTGGAACCCCCTGCAGCCCCCGCCCCCCCCCCTGGGAGACGCACGCTTTGGGCTTTCACCCCTTGACCCGTATTAGTATTTGGACTTAGTCTTTGGCTCGATCTCGGACCCGATTTCGGATCCGACTTCGGATTCGGTCTCGGACTCGATCTCGGACTCGATTTCGGACCCGATCTCGGACCCGACCTCGGACTCGACCTCGGACTCGGTCTCGGACCCGATTTCGGATCTCGGACTCCGTCTCGAACTCGGTCTCGAACTCGGACTCGAACTCGGTCCCCGAGTCGGTCTCGGACTCGAACTCGGTCCCCGAGTCGGTCTCGGACTTGATTCCGGACTCTATCTCGAACTCGGTCCTAGAGTCGATCTTGGACTCGATCTTCGACTTGGTCCCATCCGATGAACTCTTTGTCATTTTGGTCATGATTTCGGGGTTCTTTAGCCTACGACACCTCGGCGAGTTGGTTCCTTACAACAACTCCACCACCCATAGACGAAGTTCAATGTCCTCATCAAATGATAGATTATTTTATAAATTAATATTAACATACATTAACCTTTCCATCCTTGGCATTTAGCCAATATTCATCAATGGTTTGATACCGAAGGTTCACCATGCCTTGTCCATCCTTTAAGGAGTATAATCTCTCCAACTTAGAGGCTCATTCAACCATTTGTGGTGGTTCTCTCTTTTTATTGGGTTATTTCTTGCTAAACTTGTTAGAGACACCTTCTTTAACTCAATTCCACTACTCATTCTCAAGTAATCTCAATTTCCATAAATATAACCTTTGCACTTTGGAACTTTAAATTTTGACTTCTCGAAGTCAATTTCTTGGGTGTCTCCGACACTTTGCATTACATATATTGTGCAACTCCATTTCCCCATCCTTGGAAGTTCTCTATTTGAGGGCACTATCATCCTCTTTTTTATTTCGTGCCAACTTTAGCACTAAGTTCTAAGTATTATAATTTGTGCTAGGGTTATTCACGGCCCTATCATTTGGTTACTTTACCGCTCCCTCCTTTGGAGCTTCCACTTTCACTAAATCGGAGCAATTGGGAATCCATCCTTAGAAACACATTGTCTTTCCCACAATCCATTAGCCTCCAACACATTGGTGTTCCTGGCCTAACTTTGCTATTTAAAGTCCTTCCCATGATTCCCATAGCTTTTTTTTTAACCCCTAGTCTTTTGCTTCTATTCATTGATTGTTACACGAAGCAATATAGAATCACCACCTCTATCCTTGAGGTATTCTTTCAGTTTCATGGCAAAAGCTCCATTTGCTAAGTCTAAAGGGTGATCATCCTTAATATGTCTCTTTAGCATTTTATGTTATAGGCCCCATTCATGGCTCAACTTTGTGACCATTCTATGGGTCTCTTCTAGAGACTACTTTCTTTAGACTCACTATGCCATTACATTGACATAGTTCATTTCCCTTAAGTGTTCTTCCCACTTAGTCACCTTAACCAAGCCACACCATTATCATTAGTTTAAATCAACACTTTGAACTAGGAACTTTATTCCTTACCTAAACAAAGACCTTATCCTTATTTAGCTATAATATTGCCTAGTGATCTCATCTTGGCAACTTAACAAGTTTATCAATAGGTACTAAGTCTTCCAGACTTTTAAGTTGTTAACCATGACCCCGGGGGCATCCCCCACACTTGGTGGTGTGCCTAAGGTAACCATTTTAGCCAAGGGTCCATAGCAATTGAGACTAAGTGTCCCTATCTCATTCACCATGTCCTTGGTGCCATTTGCACCAAAGTGTTCAAGTTAAATATGCCAAGCTTTCACACTAAGTAATCTAACTATGCATCATGACTCCGGGGCATCCCCCGCTTTGCAATGTGCCCAAGTTAGTCTCCTTACTAAAAGTCCATGACCACTGAAAAATGAGTGTCCTCATATTCCAAACCATCAGTATGCCTTAGTGAGTTGGGACTTGAACCCAAGCACTAAAGGGTCGAGACTCGAACCCAACCTCTGTATATGCATCTACAGATGGTATCACACAGGATGCTTGGCATGAATCCCCACGCCAGTGCACCAACTTATACTTAAAGCACACTATAGATCACAGCTTAGGAACTTAGTTTCTCCATACTGCCAAGTCCTCTCACTTGACATGTTTGTGATCATGCATGGACTCCTACATGCTTGGCCCCATAGGCCACCCCTTTTGAAGTTAGCACCTTCAACTAGAGTATTTGTTCCCTTGACTTGCCAATCTTACCTAGCAAGTCATCTGACCACTATAATATGGTTCATGCACAAGCGTGAAAGTCCTTAACTATTGACTTTCATTCAAATCCTCTTTTTGAACACTCGGGAATTACTTCCCTAACTTTGATAGCCTTGTCTTATGGCAAGCTTCAAGACCACGCTTTTGCTGCGCCACTCTGATTTTGTGTGCTTTATGAACCATTCTAACAAGCTTTCTAATTACCATATGGTTTAACATGAATAATTCCATATTTAGACTTTTCATGGCATCACGGTTGCTAATAACAAACTATTCAAGCCCCCATTTGATTTTCCATTTCTAACTTGCATAACCACCCTTGGTTATGCCTTTCAATTCCTATGGTTTGGTTCTATCCCTTTCCTACTTGCTTTTTGGCCTCACACATTTCCTTCGGTCATTCTCCTCTAGACTAAGAGGATAGCTTTGCACTTTCTACTATGTCTTAGCAAGTATTCATAAGGATGAATCTACCCAATACCCTAGGGAGTGGTTTCTCAATTTGGATATACTCACCTTGTAATCTTGCACACTGGGATTAATGTTGCTACTTATGGGCCTTTATATACCCATCATTAGCCTTGTTAAAATCCCTTTTTGGCTTTGTCCAATTCAAGTAGATAGACTTCTCCCATCTTTGCAACCTTGGATGTTTGGATAGCACCTTCTATCCATCATTTGCTAGGGACTTAATCAATTGGGCCTTATCTATTGCCCTCACGACACCAAACATCACCTCATGGTGTTCTAGAGTGTTTGGGTGTCTCAATGATGGCGTTTTTTACAATGACCATTCCTTTTTACAACATTGATTTACTATATCACAACATAAGCAATTTATCCCCCATAAGGGTATATCTAACTTTCTTATGCCATTAAAAAGTCTTGGGTAGCTACCTTTTACCAGTTTAACTAATTATTTTGCACATTTTGCTTAGCTGCTTCATAGTTGTCAAGTCTTACAACTCATTGCTAGTGCTTTCACACCTCCATCATTATTTAGGTCACCACACTCCAACTACATGCCTTTTAGCTTAGACTATGCCATTCCTATTTTCATTAGGATTCCTTTGGGAAGGGGTTCCCATGAACCCACCAATTTGACCTTAAGGCATCACACCTTGGCACATTCGGTGTCTTTACACCATCGGCTCCACGAATCTACCTTTATGACACTTTTTATTTGTGTCTAAGTATTTGCCAAGACCAATACAGTCGTTTCTTATGCCAACTATCCATTTGCACTGCACCATAGTGTTTACACACAACTTTGTGTTAAAGTTGCTTTCCTCTGGGAACCTCTTTCCCACGACTTTAGTATGGTATATTCTGTTATCAATAAGATACCCACAGTTCTCATACTTGGATCTTATAATCCTCCCCATCCTTCATGGGGTATAACACACCTCAGTCCAAATGTTTCCACAAGTTCTTTAGGACTATTTCTTGACTCCACTTGAGTCATCTAGCTTTTTGGACTTTACTAATTCAACGACCTATAAGGTCCCATTTTTTAAGTGCTAACTCGTTGGAATACAACTTCGTGTATTCATATCCTACTCATAAGGACCATCTTTGCAAATGTTACTCCGATACTTGATTATTTTTTGTTCCATATATGCTACCTTTACCCCTTAGGACTATTTGTCCATGTGTACGAACTCATCCTCTAAATACACCCCCAATCCCTTGGGTTGTTCTATCATTTATTAAGGGTAGCCCGACTACCATTTCAAGGACTCATGTCCTCATTCGTATTTGACCTCTTATAATCATTAATTCCGGTCTCAAATTTATGAACACCACCCTCAACTATATGAGGATAATTTTGTGACTTCTTTATTGTTTTGGAGTTATTATCTTTCCCGTGATCCCAACTATAGTTATTTACCATAACTACAATAGCTAGTTTGCTAAGTCAAATGCTTATCTGGATCACATCCTCATTTCTTTGAGGAAAACCTTATATTATTCCCAAGATCCCAAAATTGTTCCATTATTGGCCCTTTCCTATCCACCATCTCACCTATAAGTTCACACATGAACTATAGTGGAGAGTTATGTCTTCCCAACTAGCTACTCCTCAAAAATAAACCCACCCCCAACTCTCTATACTATACTT
Source organism: Selaginella moellendorffii (assembly GCF_000143415.4). Taxonomy (NCBI): domain Eukaryota; kingdom Viridiplantae; phylum Streptophyta; class Lycopodiopsida; order Selaginellales; family Selaginellaceae; genus Selaginella; species Selaginella moellendorffii. The sequence goes on along the minus strand of NW_003314290.1, from coordinate 392,696 downwards.
TTGGAACCCTCTATAGCCCCCCCCGGGGGACGATCGCTTTGGGCTTTCACTCAACAGCCTGTATTAGTATTCAGACTTGGTCTCAGTCTCGATCTCGGACTTGGACTTGGACTCGGACTCGGTCTTGGTCTCAATCTCGATCTCAATCTTGGCCTCAGTTCTATCTCGAATTCTATCTCGGGTCCATCTCGGACTTCATCTCGGGTCCATCTCGGACTCCATCTCAGGTGCATCTCAGACTCCATCTCAGACTCCATCTCGGGTCCATCTCAAACTCCATGTCAGACTCCAGCTCCATCTCAGACTCCATCTCAGATCCATCTTGAACTCCATTTCGGACTCTATCTTGAGTCCATCTCGGACTCCATCTCAGACTCCATCTCGAATCCATCTCAAACTCTATCTTGGGTCCATCTCGGACTCCATCTCGGACTCCATCTTAGACTCCATCTCGGATCCATCTTGGACTGCATCTCGGGTTCATCTCAGACTCCATCTTGGATTCTATCTCGGGTCCATCTCGAATTCCATCTCGAGTCTATCTTGAACTCCATCTCGGGTCCACATTGGACTCCATCTTGGGTCCATCTCGGGTCCATCTCGGGTCCATCTTGGACTCCATCTCGGGTCCATCTTGAACTCCATCTCGGACTCCATCTTGGGTCCATCTCGGACTCCATCTTGGTTTGTGCTTGTTCCTTGAACACTTCGTTAGGAGTTCCACTTCTGCTTTCAACTTTTCAAGTCAGAGGTTTTAGTCCAAGCGTGTTATGATTGTTTGGCTTTCACTTTGACCACTACCACATGGCACCCTTTCGGCTCCACTTTGGGACATAGGGATTTGTGTCTCACAATAAGGTTCTTAGTTCAAAGTGTTGATTTGAATTATTGATGATGGTGTGGCTTGGTCGAGGTGACCAAATAGGAAAAACACTCAAGGGAAATGAGTTGCATCAACACGATGGCATAATGTGTCCAAAAAAAGTAATCTCTATAAGAGACCCATAGAAGGGTCACAAAGTTGGGCCGTGGATGGAACCCACAATAGAAAATGCTAAAGAGACATACTAGGGGTGAACACCCTTTGGACTTGGCAAAGCAAAGTCTTTGCTAAAGAACCAAAATGATACTTCAAGAATGGAGCTAGTGATCTTATATTGTTGAGTGTAATAATCAAAGGATGGTAGCAAAAGACTAGTGGCCAAGTTTAGGCCATGAAATTCATTGGAAGGAATGCAAATGAAAAAGTTAGACAAGGAACACTTATGTTGATGCTAATAGATTGTGGAAAAAAAAAAAATTTCCAAGGATGGATTCTTAAATGCTCTAATTTGGCAAAATAAAAGCTCCAAAGCAGGGAGTGATAATGTAGCCAGATGATAGGGCTATGGACAACCCTAGCATAAAATATGGAAAAATGGAACTTAATGCCTAGAGGGGCACAAAATAGGAGAGAGGGTGACGGTGGCCCTCAAGTAAAGAACTTCTTAGGATGAGGAAGTGGAGTTTGCATAATATGTGCAATACAAGGTGTTAAAGACACCCAAGAAATTGACTTTAAGAAGTCAAAATTAAGAGTTTCAAAGTGCAAAGGTTATATTAATAAAAATTGAGACTACTTAAAAATGAGTAATGGGATTGAGATAGAGAAGGTGTCTTTAATGGGTTTAGCAAGAACTAAACCAATAAAAGAAAAGAACCACCACAAGTGGTCAAATGAATCTCTATGTTGTATAGACTATGCTTCTTAAAGGATGGATAAGGCATGGGCAACCTTCAGTGTCAAACCATTGATGAAAATTGGCTAGGTGCCAAAGATGGAAAGGGTAATAAATGTTGGTATTACTTTATAAAATGATTTATCGTTCAATGAGGACATCAAACTTTGTCTATGGGTGGTGGAGTTGTGTGACACAAATCCCAAAGCCCTAAAAATGGAGCTGAAAGGGTGCCATGTGGCAGTGACCGAAGCAGAAGCCAAACAGGAGTAACACGTTTGAACTAAAAGTTTTGACTTTTAGTTTGGGCTTGAGGAATGAGCACGAAGCAAGCAACAAGTGAGTCTCTGGAAAAGGGACAAGAGGACCAACATAACACATGGAAGTGTTAAAGAAGGAGTCCGAGGAGGAGTGCGAGATGGACCCAAGGAGGAGTCCGAGATGGACCCGAGATGGAGTCCGAGACAGAGTCTGAGATGGACCCAAGATGCAGTATGAGATGGACCCAAGATGCAGTCTGAGATGGAGTTCGAGATGGACCCAAGATGGAGTTTGAGATGGAGTCTAAGATGGACCCAAGATGGAGTCTGAGATGGATCCGAGATGGAGTCTGAGATGGACCCGAGATGGAGTCTGAGATGGAGTCTAAGATGGAGTCCGAGATGGACCCGAGATGGAGTCCAAGATGGAGTCCGAGATGGAGTTCAAGATGGAGTCCGAGATGGAGTCCCAGATGGACCCGAGATGGAGTTCGAGATGGAACTAAGACCGAGACTAAGACCGAGACTGAGTCTGAGTCCAAGTCCGAGACCGAGACCAAGACCAAGTCCAAGTCTGAGTATAAGTCCGAGTTCAAGTTCGAGACCGAGTCCAAATACTAATACAGGCTGTTGGGTGAAAGCCCAAAGTGATCATCCCTCAGGGGGGTGGGGCTGCAGAGGGTTCCAAAAGTATAGTTGGGAGAGTATGAGGGTTGGCCCCAGTGGGGCTAGTTTGGCCAGGAAAGGCTAGCTTGGCCCAGGAAGGCTATGCTCAACTGTTGCGTGATAAAATAACCATTGGGAAGTCCAAGGTTAGAGTGAATATGGACTAACAAGTAAGGTAACTTGGTGAAGTGTTCAAGAGCCAACTCTAAATCCCTCGAGAGATTGAATGGTCGATGCTCCCAGCCTAAGCATGGGTGGCACTACCTACTTGGATATTTAGTGTGGCTCAATGGAACCTCGCTCTAAGCCTATGGCTAGAGCACCCAAAGGCAGAAGGTGGGGAGAGTACCCATGAGGCTCGCATAGGGCTACAGTGTTTTGAAATGTTGTCCCACAATCCTAGATTGTGGAAAGGAAGAAGAGTAGCCCTCCAGTGTGGCAACCAAGAATATAGTTACGTGGTGAAAAAATCCCAAAGGATAGTGGGACTTGGTGGTTAGGCCTGTGGGCCTTGATCCAGTGGTAGTGTTGGCGAATATGGCCATGGACAAAAAGGGACTTTGTGGGGACTAAAAAAGGGATATTAAGGAGGTTATTTCCCATGTCTACAGGCATCCTAAGGATGCTAAAGAGTGGATCTAGGTTGATTACTCCTAGATGGATGGCCCAATTTGTGAGAGATAGAATTGTGATGTAGGTAGTGTTGGACCACCAGTGTGACCAAGGTGAATGAGCATGGCCTTAGCGAAACAAGTTGATATATCAATAGTACCTTGGGGTATCGGTTGTGGGATCGGACACGTGGAGCACTTGGACCATGCCATTCTTAAAGCTAGCAAGCCCCAACTCTTGAATTGGACTTAAGGAGGTTGTGAATGAGACTCTTCCAAATGGTTGGAGGTGTGGTTAAGTGACTAAAGTAGAATGGAAAAATTAGTCACTTACAAAATGGCAATACAATACAAAATAAATCAAGATAGATCAAAAGAGAAAACTAGTAATACTAGACAAACTTGATGAAGAAAGATTACCAATAGTTTGGATGCTAGAAGCCATCCAAACAAAAAGAAAAGCCAACTAAGAGAGAAAAAAAAAGCTCAAGAAAAATGAAAAAATCAAGGTTGAAGATTAAATATCCATTTTCCCACTGAATCTACCAATCCTTTCATTATATAAATTAGTTATTCCATGTAAAATAATGTCATTCCATCTTGTCCATAGATGCTCTACAAAATAAAGGACATACTCATGGATTCATAGATGCCCAATATATATGATTTCAATTTTAAAGATAAGAATATACCTTGCTCAAGTGTCAGTTATTCCATGTGACATCTTGTCTATAGATGTTTTACAAGACAAAGGACATACTCATGGATGATAATTTCAATTTTAGAGATAAAAATATACTTTGCTCAAAGGTATATTATATTTTAAATAGCCACTAATCAATAGAAATCGAACCCGTGCCATTTGCTCAAATACCACATATAATACACTCTATCTTTTAAAGTAACTAAAAAAAGGGCAACTACTTCCTTTAATAGTTATTTTATCCCCTAAAGTTCCAAACATCTAAGTGATAGTATATTTAAATCTTATCCCATGATCACATGTGTTACAAACACAAAGAAAAATTCAAAAACTTTAAAGACAAAAGAAGAAAATATCAAAATATCAAGAATTCAAGAAATCATTAAGTTTCTCCATAAAAAACTACCGCAAGAAGAGACACAAACATAAATGCAACACTTAGACAAATTTGGGAAAGCCAAATCATATTCCTCCTACAAACTTTGACCTGCCTTGAACTGATTTTCAGCTATGTTCAAACTGGTGCTGCATCAAAATGAACTTCTAAAACACATAATAGGCAGCATGCTAGACAGTGGGTCCTTGAAGCGAGCAGATGGGCCACACATATCAATATTAGGTGCAAAATGAATGTATAAAATGTTAAAGTTCAGAAAGCCATCGTTCTCGGTTCTTGAAGATGGGTGACAACAGCCACAAGTAGGTGGCCATCCGCAAAATGAACAGTGTGTGCCCGATATCAATTTTTCACTTTAATGCTCCATTGATACTTTTTTCCGTATGGATGACCAGTTTGGCTAAATAGAAACACAATTGGGCAAGCAATTGGGGATTTGGCAATCGCTCAAAACACTTGTAGCAATCGCTGAAGTACTTGTATTCGTTTTCTGAAGCATGAAACCAAAAATGAGCCCAATAGTAGGTGCAAAATGAATGTGTGCGTTAAAGTTTAGATAGCCATCATTCTCGGTCCTTGAAGATGGGGTGACAACAGCCACAAGTAGGTTGCCATCCGCAAAATGAACAGGCAGTGGGTCCTTGAAGCGAGGTGGAGCGAGCTTAGAAACAGACTTCACGAAATATATAGGCCAGTGGCTACCAGACTAGTGCCTAGTGAGCTCTCTAGTGTAATATGTCGCTACCTGTTCCTGCTCGTTCTACTAGTGATCAGCAAGAGGATACACTTCCAGGCTGTGGCTTCATTGGCTGTGGCTACGATGTCCTGAAATACTATGCCGATTCAAGGAGCTGTGGGTCTATCAATCTCTTCGAGTTCCCTGAGGATACCGAGCTAGTGAAAATAGGCGAAAGGACATTCTCAAAACCCAAGGTAATCACCTGCCACACCAACTATTCGGCCAACTTGTTCACGGAATCTGGAAGCACCCTCCAGGAATTCACCCAGAAAATCAACTCAACCACAAAGCTTGAGGGGTCGTACAACTTCTTTTCTGCTTCCATAGAAGCCGACTTTGGAATTTCAGAAGCCCACAGCTCCAATCTCGCATTCACCAATGTCAAGCAAATTGTGAGGCTCTTTACGTTACAGCTCCAGCCCAACCATGTCAAGATGCTCAAGCCAAGCGTCCAGAACGACATTGACACCATGACCGACCTAACCAAGCTGTTCGACAAATACCACACTCACTATCTCGCCAGCCTCGTCATGGGTGGTGTTGCGAACTACATTGCCAGCACGTCAAAAACAGAGTTCAGCAACACTAACCACATTGGCGTGGTCGCCACTATGTCGTTCAAGGCACTTGTGGGCAGCATCAGTGCCGAAGAAAAAGCAACCTACGTCAAGGAAATCAAGTCCTTTAATGAACACAGCACCACCAACATCAAGACCGTGGGCGGGGATCCGGCCCTGGCAGGTACCACTTAAATTCGAGTTAAATCCAAGAATTTCACCTGTGACAATGTATGTATAGATGCAAACTATCCAGCACATTCGGCGGAGTGGAGCAAGAGCGTCTTCAACTACATGGCCTTTGTCGAGTTTCTTGACGACCAAAGTCTGATCGGGATCTGGGAACTAGCTTCCACAGAGAAGAGGAAGCAAGAGATCCATGACTTCTACAGCACTACTTACTGCAAGAAGAGGACCAGCCCCATTCGAGCTATGTACGTACCCAAACAAGATAACTGGAGTCTTCCTGACATTGGTGGCGACTGGTACTACCTGGGTCAGACGGACGGTGGTCAATGTCATCTGGTTGTTCAAGACAAAGGATCGGGGGCACTGGGTGATATTGAAAGCTGGGGCAGCTATAACATGGGGTATGGAGGTGGTGTCTGGAGTGGTTTTCCTGCAAATCCCAACATGTATCATGTGATGGGGGACTTCTTCAAGACAGAGGCATACCCTCCCACCAAAGAAGAGGTGGGGCGGATCAAAGCCATCCGCAAGGACTGCTTGGTGAGAGGCATGACATCAGGCGAGATTGATTTGCCAGCCATGGGGACTGGAGTAGTGGCATCCCTTGTGCCCATGGACTACAAGGGTCTGTCAGACCAAAGCCTTGGTCACTACTTTGTCAAGGTTAATTCTTCTTCAAACCTCTATGTGGTCAAGGACGAAGTTGTATATGTTGAAGGTACGCAGGTTTAACTCCGTAGGTGATCAGCATCTTGGTCCACTTTGTGCTCCTTAATAACTTAAAGACTAGCAATATTACATCGTTTGAAATATGAAACAAGTCTTACTTTATGCTCCATCTCAGAATCATGGTGTTTGAGTCTTGACACAGATTCATGTTCTGTGAAGAAATCTGTGCCACTTCTATGTGACAATAGAAGTGCTATTAGCTCTTGAAAAAACTGAAATTCTATGGACGTACAAAACACTTTGAGTGCATTTCAGAATAAGTCCTGGTAAACAAGGTTCTTTTATCTTATGTTTCTACACAGCAAATGACTGCCAATATCATGACAACGTCTCTAGCAAGAGATAAGTTTCAGCAGCATCGTGTAGAGATGGGACTCCTAGAATGTCACGGCTGAGAAGGAGAGTAGGAGAAGTGGCAAAAGTGAGCATTTAAGAGGCATGCTAAGTGTATATAAATATATGGAGATGATGTAAAGAGGTAGTTAGAGGGAAGAAATTGTCGGTCTCCACACAGCTACCAGGATTCCTTTCTGAGTTTGGTTCTTTAGCTGCCCTGTCCATGGCAAGAGGGTAAGGATGAACAAATGCAAGCTGTGAAGCATGCTGTGTGGTGTTCATGTGGTGGCAGACTTGAGTGATGCATCTCGAGAAAGCCGAGAGAACTAAGAAGAATGATCGATTGATCATCGAATGACAAAACAAGTTAAGACAGACATTCCATGATTTCCATGATTCTTTTATTAACTTCTAAATAATTATTTGAAACTGGAATGGGGCCATAATTAAGCCATGACTGTGTCAAAACTATTGACCTTTAGTTTGAGTATCATATCCTCCACTTTTACCTTCTCTAATTTTTCCACTTCTCCAACAACTTTCTCCACCTTTTCCACTTTTACCACATTTTTGTCCTATTTGCATTTTTGTATCTTATTTGTCATCATTAGATATGACTCATACCTTCCTTAGGCTTATGTAAACTGATTTTGGTGGAAGAGCTTTTTTCTTAATACATCCTTTATATGAAATTGCATATCCATACCAATTGACAAGCCCAAAGACTTACTTGGAATACTTGTGTTTTAATCTACACTTTATTATTGATAATTCAATGTCTTTAAGATATTTTTGTCTTTAACTTTCATATTATGCATCAAAGTTTGTGTCAATATAGGTAAGATGGCTTTAACACTTAGTGTGTATAGTGAAATTTTTAATTATGGGATAGATACTATATCACTCATTTCTCTCTTAATATTTCTACATTTTGTTAAAAGGGTATGACCATGTAAACAACATTAATTTCTTGTTTATAATAGTTTATTTAAACCTTACTGGCATATAGTGCACATAATTTTCACCTTTTATCTTATAATGATTTACTGTAGAATAACTATAGAGCAGAATTTAAACCCTTGGATATATAGATTAAAGGTAGCAAAATAGAACTATAAGTTTAAGGCTTTGGGCCATTGAATAGCCAAACTCTTAAGTATACAATCAAGGAGTGAAGAAATTAGAGTATGGAATGATTCCTAAGCATTCAACCAAGGAGTGAAGGGACAGAAGTATAAAGTGACATTAAAATAATCCTAGAGCATTTAACATCCAATGCCAAGACTAACACACAAAACAAAGCTAAATAAAGTTTGACATTATTTCAGTATATCAATGGCATAACACAAGGATATAAGCATTCTACCAGTTAGTATGGTATGAAGTTTAGACCCAAGCTGGATGCTAAACAAGGATAAGCATGCAAGCAAAATTTAAACTATGCCTCTCAAGTTGGTAAGCTATGGCTGACTTACCCATTATCCCTAGTATACATTTGGAATTCTCCCCCCTAGTAATCAAGAATGCATGTTTTGGGCACTCTAGTCTTAGGAGTTAATCTTTGGAACAATCATAAAAATTTATTAAATATGAAATAGTGTTAAATTGTAAATCTGGATGCGGGAACAACATCATCATGTTTAAGATAATCTTTGCATTCTGTAAATATGCCTAACTAGCAGATCTAGATATTTTCTATAAATAGCTAATAGGATCGAACAAAACAAACATTTAGGGAATAATAGCAAGAGTGTCTTGAGGGATATGTAAATTATCATCTAATGAGTATTGAGGGACCAAATTCAATATTGTAGGGGTTCCCAACACTAGCAAGTGCAAATTAACAATATGAGTTTTTCATCACCATGTTAAGTATGCTTGATTAATGACAACTTAGGATTAGTGCTCTTCTGATCTAAGTGCACATATGATAACTAGTTTCTCAACTAATTTGAAAAGAAACTGATAAAAGGTCTAGCAGGCTCAATGTATGGAACCCAATACTATGCCATGGCAATAAGGAAAGAATATTTAAAAAGATTTGCTGATAGATAACTTTCAATACCCACAGTCATATTTATAACACTTTCCCTCTTCTAGGGAAAATTGACATCCTTGTTGATACATACTCTAATTTAGAATACTGTTAAAGAAACAACTCAAGAAAAAGTTTACAATGTTTACACTTTGTGAGAAATGCACCAACTTAAATAAGTTAAAGGTGTTTTTTTATCTAATGCAAATGCAATACCACTCAAACATCTTCTGACTATCATTAACAAAGAAATTACCAATAGAGTTAGCCACCCTTGCTAATTTGGATATCACCCAACTTACAAAAAATGATATATGTGAAACACAAATCCCTAAGCCTCAAAGTGAAGCCAAAAGAGTGCCATGTGGTAGTGGCTGAAGTGGAAGCCAAACGAGTATAACACATTTGGACTAAGAACTTTGACTTAGATAGTCAAGAGTAAAAGTGGAACTCCCAATGAAGTGCTCAAGGAACGAGCATGCAGCAAGCAGTAAGTGAGATTTTAGAAAAGGGACACAAGAGGATTTAAGATGGATTTTAAGATGGACCTGAGATGGAATCCGAGATGAAGCTTGAGATGGTTCCCAAATAGAGTCCGAGATGGACTCGAGATAGAGTTCAAGATGGACCCTAAGATGGACTCGAGATGGAGTTTGAGATGGAGTCCGAGATGGACCCGAGATGGAGTCCGAGATGGAGTCCGAGGTGGAGTCCAAGATGGAGTCTGAGATGGATCCAAGATAAAGTCCGAGATGGACCTAAGATGGAGTCTAAGATGGACCCAAGATGGAGTCCAAGATGGACCCAAGATGGAGTTTGAGATGGACCCAAGATGGAGTTTGAGATGGACTCGAGATGGAGTCCGAGATGGAGTCTAAGATGGACCTGAGATGGAGTCCGAGGTCAAGACCGAGATTGAGACCGAGACCGAGACCGAGACCGAGATTGAGATTGAGTCCGAGTTCGAGTTCGAGTCCAAAGCATTTGTCTTTTAGACCTTGGGGGGTTGGTGAGCTCCAGAAGTATAGTTGGGGGAGGACTCTAGTATAGCCAATTTGGCTAGGAAATGCCAGTGTGACCAAGAAGGGTTATACCTATATGTTAGATGATGATATAACCATTGAAGAGTCCAAGGCTAGAGTGAATATGGATAGACAAGTAAGATAGTTTGGTGAAGTGTTCAAGAACCAGCTCTAGCTCCCTCAGGAGATCGAATGATCCTCCCAATCCAAGTGTGGGTAGCATTACCTACTTGAATACCTAATATGGCTTATCAGAACCTTGCTTTAGCTATATGGCTAAGGCACCTAAAGGCGGAAGGTGAGGAGAGTACCCATGAGGCTCATGTAGGGCCACGGTGTTTCAAAATGTTGTTTCAAAGTCTTAAACTATGGAAAAGAAAAAGAGCAGTCCTCTAGTGTAGTAACCAAAAATACAGTCATATAGTGAGGAAGTCCTAAAGGACAGTGGGACTTAATGGTCGGGCCTTTGGGCTTTGACTTAGTGGCAGTGTTGGCAACCACAACTATGGATAAAGAGGGACTTGGTGAGGATCGAAAAAAGGATATTGGGGAAGGGTGTGTAAGCGACTAAATTTTCCATTCTACTTTAGTCACTTAACCACACCTCCGACCACTTGGAGGAGTTTCATTCACAACCTCCATAAGTCCAATTCAGGACTTGGGACTTGCTAGCCCCGAGAATGGCATCCATGCCATTCAACATTTGCACTTGGTCCAAGTGCTCCACGTGTCCGATCCCATGACCGACACTCAAAGGTACCACCGACATGGCAGCTTGTTACACTAAGCCATGCCCAATCACCTTTGCCACACTGGTAGTCCAATACCACTTGCATCACAGTCTTGGCTCTCCAAGACTAGGCAAACCATCCGTGAGTGGTCATTTCAGATCCACTCCTTAGCATCCTTAGGATGCCCACTAACAAGGGGAATAGCCTTCCCCAATATCCCTCCGTCAGTCCCCACTAAGTCCCTTTCTGCCCTTGGCCGTGTTTGCCAACACTGCCACTGGATCGAGGCCCACAGGCCCGACCACTAAGTCCCACGGTCCTCTGGGACTTCCTCACCACATGACTGCGTCCTTGGTCACTGCCCCAAAGGACTGCTCCTCTTCCTTTCCACAGTCTAGGCCTTTGGGACAACATTTCGGAACACCGTGGCCTTATGCGAGCCACCTGGGTACTCTCCCCGCCTTCCGCCCTTGGGTGCTCTAGCCATGGGCTTAGAGCAAGGTTCCGTTAAGCCACGCCTGGTATCCAAGTAGGTAGTGCCACCCACACTTGGACTGGGAGCATCGGCCAGTCGATCTCCCGGGGGAACTAGAGCCGGTTCTTGAACACTTCACCAAGCTACCCAGCTTGTCGGTCCGTGTTCACTCTAGTCTTGGGCTTCCCAGTGGTCAGCTCATCACCCAACACTGGGCCTAGCTTGCCTGGGCCAAACTGGCCTTTCCTGGCCAAACTGGCTCCACTGGGCTCCAACCCCCACACTCTCCCTACTATACTTTTGGAACCCCCCGTAGCCCCCGCCCCCCTCTGGGGGACGATTGCTTTGGGCTTTCACCCAACTGCCTGTATTAGTATTCAGACTCGGACTCGGACTCGGACTCGGTCTCGGTCCCAGATTTGGACTCAGACTCGGTCTCAGTCTCGGTCTCGGTCTCGGTCTCGGTCTTGGTCCTGGTCCCGGTCTCGGTTCCATCTCGGACTCCATCTCGGACTCCACCTCGGGTCCATCTCGGACTCCACCTCGGGTCCATCTCGGACTCCACCTCGGGTCCATCTCGGACTCCACCTCGGGTCCATCTCGGACTCTATCTCGGATCCATCTTGGACTCCATCTCGGGTCCATCTCGGGTCCATCTCGGACTCCATCTCGGGTCCATCTCGGTCCATCTCAGACTCCATCTCGGACTCCATATCGGACTCCATCTCGGACTCCATATCGGACTCCATCTCGGACTCCATCTCGGACTCCATATCGGACTCCATTTTGGACTCCATCTCGGACTCCATATTGGACTCCATTTCGGGTCCATCTCGGACTCCATCTCGGACTCCATATCGGACTTCACTTCGGGTCCATCTCGGACTCCATCTCGGGTCCATCTCGGACTCTATCTCGGGTCCATCTCGGACTCCATCTTGGGTCCATCTCGGGTCCATCTCGAACTCCATCTTGGGTCCCTTTTTAGAGCCTCACTTATGACTCGCTTCGTGCTCATTCCTCGAGTACTTTGTTGGGAGTTCCACTCCCGCTCTCGACCTTTCAAGTCGGAGCTTTTAGTCCAAACGTGTTACGCTCGTTTGGCTTTTGCTTCGGCCACTACCACGTGGCGCCCTTCCAGCTCCACTTTGGGGCCTAGGGATTTTGTGTCTCACAACTCCACCACCTATAGACGAAGTTTGATGTCCTCATCGAACGGTAAACCATTTTATAAAGTAACACCCGCATGTGTTACCATTTCCATCCTTAGCACCTAGCCAATATTTGTCAATGGTTTGACATTGAAGGCTCACCATGCCTTCTCCATATTCGTCAATAGTTTGACATTGAAGGCTCACCATGCCTTTTGCATATTCCTCAATGGTTTGACACCAAAGGCTCACCATGCCTTTTGCATATTCCTCAATGGTTTGACACCAAAGACTCACCATGCCTTGCCTATCCTCTAAGGAGGGTAGTCTCTCCAACTTAGAGACTGATTGGACCACATGTAGTGGTTCTCTCCTTTTATTAGTTTAGTTCTCGCTAAACCTCTTAGAAACCCTTCTCTAAGTCAATCTCACTACTCATCGAGTAGTCTCAATTTCCATCTATTGAACGTTTGCACCTTGGAACTTTTACTCTTTTGACTTTTGGAAGTCAATTTCCTAGGTGTCTCCAACACCTTGCATTGCACCGATTGTGCAACTCCACTTCCCCATCCTAAGAAGTTCATTACTTGAGGGCACTATCATCCTCTCTTCTATTTCGTGCCACCTTAGGCACTAAGTTCCATTTATCATACTTTGTGCTAGGGTTGTCCATGGCCCTATCATTTGGCTACCTTATCGCTCCCTCCCTTGGAGCTTCCACTTTCGCCAAATCAGAGCAATTCGGAATCCATCCTTGGAAACACACTTCCTTTCCCGCAATTTGTTAGCGTCCAACACATTAGTGTTCCTCGCCTAACTTTGTCACTTGGATTCCTTCCAAGGGATTCCACGGCCCTATCTTGGCCACTCATCTTTTGCTCCTATTCGTTGATTGTTGTACCAAGCAATATCGAATCTCTACCTCCCTCCTTGAGGTATTCTTTTGATTCCATAGCAAAGGCTCTGCTTTGCCAAGACTAGGGTGTTCACCCCTAGTAAGTCTCTTTAGCATCTTCTACTGTGGGCTCTATCCACGGCCCAACTTTGTGACCCTCCCATGGGTCTCTTTAGAGACTACTTTCCTTGGACACACTATGCCATCGCAATGACATAGCTCATTTCCCTAAGGTGCTTTTCCCACTTGGTCACCTTGACCAAGCCACACCATCATCAATAGTTCAAATCAACACTTTGAACTAGAAACCTTATTCCTTAACTCAAACAAGGACTTTGTCCTTATTTAGCCACAAGATCACCTAGTGATCTCACCTCGGCACCTTAACAGGTTTGCTAATAGGTACTAGGTCTTTCAGACCTTTAACTTGTTAACTACGACCCCGGGGGCATCCCCCACACTTGGCGGTGCACCCAAGCTAGCCCTTCCGGCCAAGGGTCCATAGCAACTGAGACTGGGTGTCCCCATCTCATTCACCACGTCTTTGGTGCCACTGGCACTAAAGTGTTCAAGTTAGATATGCTGAGCCACACTAAGCAATCTAACCGTGCATCACGACTCCGGGGCATCCCCCACTTGGCGGTGTGCCCAAGCCAATATCCTCATTAAGAGTCCATGACCACCGAAATATGAGTGTCCTCATATTCCAAACCATCACCACACCCTAGTGATTTGGGACTCGAACCCAAGCACTAAAGGGTCGGGACTCGAACCCAACTTTCGTATATGCATCTACGGACAGCATCACCTAGGATGCCTGGCGTGACTCCCCACGCCGGTGCACCAACTTATATTTAAAGCGCGCTACAAATCACAACTTAGGAACCTAGTTCCTCCGCACTGCCAAGTCCTCTCACTTGACAAATTTGTGATCATGCATGGACTCCTCCATGCTTGGCCTCATGGGCCACCCCTTTGAAGTTGGCTCCTTCAACTAGGGTATTCGTTCCCCCAACTTGCCAATCTCACTTAGCAAGTTATCTGGCCACCGTAACATGGTTCATGCATAAGCGTGAAAGTCCTTAACCATTGACTTTCATTCAAAGCCCTCTCTTTGAACACTCGGGAACTACTTTCCTAACCTTGATAGCCTCGCCTCTTGCAAGCTTCAAGACCACGCTTCTGCTGCGCCACTCTGATTTCGTGCGCTCTATAAACCATTTACACTTGGACGTCTAGGTACTTATCTACCTAGGAGGAACGTTCAAAGAACTATGTTCTTTAGCTTGCTAAGGTCTCTCCTTTCACAAGCTTTTCAATTGCCATATAGTCTAACATGGACAATCCTATGTTTTAGACTCTCCATGAAATCCTAGTCGTTAGTAACAACATGCTTGAGCACCCACTTGATTCTCCACTCCCAACTTGCATAACCACCCTTGGTCATGCCTGTCAATTCCTATGGTTCGGTTCTATCCTTATATTACTTGCTTTTTGTTTTGCCTCATACATTTCCTTCGGTTATTCTCTTCCAGACTAGGAAGATAGTTTTGCATTTTCTACCATGCCTTGGCAAGTATTCGTAAGGATGAACCTACTCGACCACCTAGGGAGTGGTTCCTCAATCCGGGGTTGCTCACCTTGTAATCCCCCATACTAGGATTACCGTTGCTACTTATGGGCCTTCATATGCCCATCACTAGCCCCACCAAAATCCCGTCTTTGGCTTTGTTCGATTTGGGTATACGGACTTCTCCCGTCACCGCAACCTTGGACATTTGGATAGCACCTCCTATCCATCATTTGCTAGGGACTTTGTCCCTTGGGCATTATCCATTGCCTTTGCAACACTAAACACCACCTTTTAGTGTTCTAGAGTGTTTAGATGTCCCAATGAGGTCTTTCTGACAATGAGCATTCCTCTTTCGACATTGACTTACTATATTGCAACATAAGCAAGTTATCCCCCTTAAGGGTATATCTAACTTCCTTATCCCAATAAGAAGTTTTAGGTAGTTACCTTCTACCAATTTAACGAATTATTTTGCTTAGTTGCCTCATAGTTGTCAAGTCCTACAACTCATTGCTGATGCTTCCACACCTCCATCATTATCTGGGTCACCACACTCTAACCACATGCCTTCTAACTTAGGCTATGCCATTGGGATTCCTTTGGATAGGGTTCTCATGAACCCACCAACTTGACCTCAAGGTAGCACGCTTTGGCACCTTCGGTGTCTCCACACCCTCGGCTCCACGAGCCTACCTTTATGACACTCCTTACTTGTGTCTAGGTCTTTTTGCCAAGACTAATATGGTTGTCACTTATGCCAATTATCCATTAGCACTGCACCATAGAGTTTATGCACAACTTTGTGTCAAAGTTGTTTTCCTCTGGGAAACTCTTTCCCACGTCTGCCATCAGTGAAATACCTACTGTTCTCATACTTGGATCTTAAAATCCTGCCCATCCTTCATGGGGCACCACACACCTCAGTCCAAATGTTTCCATCAGTCCTTTTAGGACCATCCCTTGACTCTACTTGAGTCATCTAGCAGTTTTGGACTTGGTTAATCCACAGACCCGTAAGGTCCTACTTGTGAGGCACTAGCTCACTGGAATACACTTCTTGCATTCCTGTCCTACTCAAAAGGACTATTTTCACAGGTGTTACTCTGACATTTGATTTTGTTCTCTGGGGCCAACCTTTGCTCCTTAGGATTACTTGTCCATGCGATGAGAATACCAACTCATCTCTAAGTACACCCCCCAACTCCTTGGGTTGTTCCCGCATTTATTAAAGGTAGCTCCGGCTACCATTTCAAGGACTTGAGTCCTCTTCCGTATTTGACCTCCCACGGTCATTACTTCTGGTCTCACATTCATGAGCACCAACCTCAACTATATGAGGATAATCTTGTGACTCCCTTATTGCTTTGGAGTTTTTATCTTTCCTGTGATCCCAACTTTAGTTGTTTACCACAACTACATTGGCCATTTACTGAGTCAAACGCTCATCTGGATCACATCCTCAACTCTTTGAGGAAAACCATATACTGTTCCCAAGATCCCAAAGTCGTTCCCTTACCGGCCCCTTTTCTATCCACCACATCGTGCCTAAGTCGCACATGAACTTGAGTGGAGAGCCATGTCCTCTCGGCATGCTACTCCTCAAGGATAAGCCCACTCCTAGGACCTTCCAATGCTAATATCAATGGTGATATACTTGAGCACCAATAAAAGTCGGACTAAGGAACGGCTCCGATACCAAACTGTAAGCGACTAAATTTTCCATTCTACTTTAGTCACTTAACCACACCTCCGACCACTTGGAGGAGTCTCATTCACAACCTCCATAAGTCCAATTCATGACTTGGGACTTGCTAGCCCCGAGAATGGCATCCATGCCACTCAACATTTGCACTTGGTCCAAGTGCTCCACGTGTCCGATCCCATGACCGACACTCAAAAGTACCACCGACATGGCAGCTTGTTATGCTAAGGCCATGCCCAATCACCTTTGCCACACTAGTAGTCCAATACCACTTGCATCATAGTCTTGGCTCTCCAAGGCTAGGCAAACCATCCGTGAGTGGTCATCTCAGATCCACTCCTTAGCATCCTTAGGATGCCCACCAACAAGGGGAATAGCCTTCCCCAATATCCCTCTGTCAGTCCCCACTAAGTCCCTTTCTGCCCTTGGCCGTGTTTGCCAACACTGCCACTGGATCGAGGCCCACAGGCCCGACCACTAAGTCCCACGGTCCTCTGGGACTTCCTCACCACACGACTGCGTCCTTGGTCACTGCCCCAGAGGACTGCTCCTCTTCCTTTCCACAGTCTAGGCCTTTGGGACAACATTTCGAAACACCGTGGCCTTACGCGAGCCACCTGGGTACTCTCCCCGCCTTCCACCCTTGGGTGCTCTAGCCATGGGCTTAGAGCGAGGTTCCATTGAGCCACACCTGGTATCCAAGTAAGTAGTGCCACCCACACTTGGACTGGGAGCATCGGCCAATCGATCTCCCAGGGGAACTAGACCCAGTTCTTGAACACTTCACCAAGCTACCCAGCTTGTCGGTCCGTGTTCACTCTAGTCTTGGGCTTCCCAGTGGTCAGCTCATCACCCAACACTGAGCCTGGGTTACCTGGACCAAACTGGCTCCACTGGGCTCCAA